>NW_024412397.1:26478217-26561628 GCF_014898765.1 Herpailurus yagouaroundi | reverse complement strand
GAAGTCAGACCTGACTGAGCCACCCACGCACCCCTCACCTTTTTTTTAAAGTTCATTTATTTTGAGAGGTAGAGAGAGAGAGAGAGAGAGAGAGAGAGCAGGGGAGGGGCAGAGAGAGGGGGAGAGAGAGAGAGAATTCCAAGCAAGCTCCACACTGCCAACACAGAGCCTGATATGGGGCTTGAACTCATGAACCATGAGGTCATGATCTGAGTCAAAACTAAGAGCTGAACACTTAACTGACTGAGCTACCAAGGCGCCCAGGGTTATTCACCATTTTAAAAGAAACCTCGTCACAATAGCAATGCTGCTCCGGGTAAGTAAGCTGCCACAAGAGCCACCTGTGTGCCACAGGGACAAACTTCTGACCTCTTCATGTATCGTCATTATGTCTGGTCCTGCCTGAGCACTGACTTAGTGAAATACACATAGGTTTATTACAAGTTACTTTCATTTCTCTCTCATGTTATTGTTAGCTTTATAGAATGGATTTTTTAAAATCTCATGAATAGGTAAGCTTCTATGTATTCATGAGTTTCATTCAGGCCACGCACTATTTGTTACAAAAAACGGCACTAGACCAACAATGGTTGAGACCTACTGTCCTGTTTAGTGGGCTCCACCTCATTCTTTTAAAGGGCTTGTACTGACAGACATTTAAATTATTTGCAATGATCCATTTCTCATTGCTGCAAAGAAGCCTGCAGTGAACATCTTGGCACCTGGCTCTTTGGTACATGATTAGTTTCTAAAGTAGGTCAAATTAGATCAATGTACAAGGTCATTTCCTTCTGGCCAAGCCCCCTCCGCTGCTCATCAGCTACTCCTCTCCGCACCACAGACACTACATGACAGGAACACTTTTCCTTTTCTCCCTTTTCACTGTCAACAACTCACCGACTCCTGGCAACAGTTCACCCAGTGTTAGAGGAGGCACGTGCTCACCGCTTGACAACGGGACCCTCTCAACAGCGCTCCTCCACTAAAACTGATCAGCAGGAACCACGCATGGCCTGGCACAACACGCTCAGTGGGAATTTACACGATTTGAAATGCATTTTATTCCGACAGCAAAGTCTTTTTGCAAGTGGGTCTTCATGTTTATCGATACGGTAACCAAACCCAGGGGAAGAAAGGAAAACCAAATTTCCCTTCACACTCCCACTATTGGTAGCTTCTCCCCAAGGGCTCCGCCGAGCACATCCTTCTGTGGTTCCCAGGTCAGAAGGTCTTTCAGATTTCCAGCTCCTAAATGTCTCTAACTTACATATGTGAATGCGAGCACTTTCCACAGGCCCTGCATTCAAGACATAGCCACTTCAAGGGTGCCTGGGTGGCTCAGCCTGTGGAGAGGCGACTTCAGCTCAGGTCACGATCTCACGGTTGGTGAGTTTGAGCCCCGTGTCAGGCTCTGTGCTGACAGCTCAGAGCCTGGAACCTGCTTCCAATTCTGTGTCTCCCTCTCTCTCTGCCCCTCCCTTGCTCATACCCTGTCTCTCTCTCTCTCAAAAATAAATAAAAACATAAAAAAAAAAAAGAGATAGCCACTTTAGCAACTGGGTACAGCATTTGGCAGGTATTTTCCATAGGTGGATGAGGACAAGTTTGAGGTGGAATATTTGGAAATAACAAGCTATACACTTGTTTCAAGCATTGAGTGGCTAAGTCCAACAGGATGCTTTTTAAAACTAAGCACTTTGTTTATGTATTAATTTTTTTCAGCCCCACTTTGTTCATTTATTAATTTATTCACAATGTATCTAGATCCACATCTAGAAGCCCAAAAGAAAATTCTGCAGTGGACACTTGTTAAAAATGGCAAGACAGGTTTGATTCAAGCCACTGTGGTATGGGGGGATGCTTCGGTATAAAACCGAGTACAATTCCAAATTCAGCAAAGATAGCTGGGGATTTGTAGTCAAGGAGCAGAGTGAGGGGGGACAGTAGGTGGAAATTACTAACAGAACTTACTTACATATCAAGGGTAGGAGGGTAGGGGGATTCTTGCTAAAGGCAGACCAAGGACTTAGACACCAAGGGTGGGGGAAGAGGAATTTGATTAGATATCAGGGGTGACCAGATACGAATGCTCTGAAGGATTCTTCGCTAAAACTGGGCTGGGAAGGCCAAGGTTGAAGCCTACGGAAGAGGAGGCTCAGAGGAGGCTGACTGAAGCTTGGTCAAGAAAGGAGTCCTTGTGAAGACACAGCTATAGATGTAGGTGTGGGTATAGCTTTAGATGGGAATATGGATGTACATGTGGATACTGACATACATATAAACATACATGCACATATAATGAGGCACCATATTGGAATCTGAGGATGGATGAAGGTAGGGAAGAAAAAGGCCCTGTGTAGACAGAGTGCAACGTAAGGAGCTTCTCCATATTGTGTACTAATACAGTGTGAGTAGACCAAGAGCACCATGATCAAAGCATGGAACCCACAACAAAGATGTTGAAATCTCAAATTACAGGGCAGCTGAAATTATGGGGACAGCTGGGACCACATCTAAAGGCTTTTGGGAGACTCCTGGGAGCTGACAGAAGGAAGCCCACAGATTGAAGGTAGAAGCCACTTTGATGGGTAGATGGTTCTGGCAATGTTTTATTCCTAGGGTCATTTCCTTCTGGGCCTCTGTCCCGGAAGCTTCTGGTCCACACTGGAGGCTCGTCAGACTGTTCTGAAGTTGGTGAGGAAAGACCATCTGTTGTCCCAAAGATCTCACAACGGTCTCCAAAGTCAATGACCGCAAGGGCCCAGAGCTACCTCCTCCCCTTATTAGTTAGGCAGCTGGGAGGAGATTCTTCGAGAGAGCTCTTAGCTATCCTTACAGCCCTGGCCCCTTTGTCCACAATGGCCAGAAGAATCGCCCTGGTTCTCATGGGGAAGGGGCCAAGCTGGACCAAACTCCTTAGCAACATCTTACATGTGCATGTATTTCAAAGAAACCTACCTAGACGCTTTAAAACTATCTGTGAAGAAAATCTATTTTATACAAGCAAGGAACAGTGAAGCATATTTACAAATAACTGCCCATGAGATAGTATTAAGTAAAAACAACCAACCAAACAAAACCAGATACATAACAGCATCTACAGCATTACCTCATATGTATATAAGAGACATCAGAAAATGTCCGGCAATGATTTCACTCAGGAGGATGTTGTAAGTTCACACTTTGTGTCAGCCACCCTGCCGAGACCCCCAAATACAGTTTATAGCAAAAGTTAAGAGAACTCAGCCATATGCAGCAGCAGGATGTAGAAAGCATCCAGTGAGGGGCACCTGGGTGGCGCAGTCGGTTAAGCGTCCGACTTCAGCCAGGTCACGATCTCACGGTCTGTGAGTTCAAGCCCCGCGTCGGGCTCTGGGCTGATGGCTCAGAGCCTGGAGCCTGTTTCCGATTCTGTGTCTCCCTCTCTCTCTGCCCCTCCCCCGTTCATGCTCTGTCTCTCTCTGTCCCAAAAATAAACAAACGTTGAAAAAAAAAATTAAAAAAAAAAAAAGAAAGCATCCAGTGAGAAGGGCCTGATGCTGTGCGCCTGTTGAACATGGGGTCCTACAGCAGGAAGAAGCTACCAGAAGTCCAGCCCCTGTGGCAGAAAGCCCTTACACCAGGCAAGGGGCCAGAGCCATGGCTCAGGGGAGGCAGCTCATCTGAGCTGCTTCTGACCACTCTCTGGGGCTATGCTCTTTGAAGCCAAGTATCCTGGGAAACTGGAGGACTCAGACGGCCTCACACTAGGATCCGAGCCAGGCCAGCCACTGGCTCGGTGACTAGATCTGCAATACTCCCGACATAAAAGCAAGCGGAAGCCATGAGATGTCAATACAGGACCTGATACTGCCCTGAAGGCCCTAAATAACTGGGTAGAGGCAAATACAAAGTCACCATACAGAGAAGAGTGAGCACTGGCAGAGGATGAAAAGTAGCCCTGTACTCAGAAGAGATGGCAAGCCACAACAAAGGAGAGAAAATGAAGAAAGACAACCAACAGAATCCACAGTTGGGAAGGGAATGGACCGAAGGTAAAACAAAAATGATAGAAAAATCTGGAAAAAAAAAAGATTTTTTTTTAATTTTTTTTTTTTTTTTAACGTTTATTATTTTTGGGACAGAGAGAGACAGAGCATGAACGGGGGAGGGGCAGAGAGAGAGGGAGACACAGAATCGGAAACAGGTTCCAGGCTCCGAGCCATCAGCCCAGAGCCTGACGCGGGGCTCGAACTCACGGAGCGCGAGATCGTGACCTGGCTGAAGTCGGACGCTTAACCGACTGCGCCACCCAGGCGCCCCAAAAAAGATTTTTTTTTAAAGCAGCATGCTTTAGTATCCACAAATACAGAATGACCACTGTAAAAAGAAAAAGAATTACCAAACAATAACATAGAAACAAAATAAAAATGGCTCTGTATGAAAAAGAGCCATTAAATCCTGAAAATTAAAAGTAGAGTCAGAAAAGTAAAATGTAATAAATTATAAAATCTATACTGGACATCATTATAATATAAATTAGTAAATCATAAGACAACACCAGGGAATTGGTCCAGAATGAACCATGGGGAGACTGAGAGTTTAAAAACTGTAGAAGTTAATTAAGAGATACAGAGCGTAGATGGATAGGGTGCATTGTGTCTTACGGACATCCCTGCAGGGGCAAATGAAAGGGATCGTGAAGGCAATGCTCACAAAGATAATGGCGAAGAGTTTCCTACATGTGAATCAAAACTGTGGCCACCAGATTGAAAAAGTATTTTTTAGGCCAATAAAAAGTTGTGAGCAAGAGACACAAAAATAAACGCACGCCTTAGACACAAAGAGGAAACAGTGAAGGGCATGAAAAATAAAGAGAAAATCTTAAAAGCTACTACAGAGTTAACCTCATGAAGGAGGCATAAATGTGAAAGAAAGCAGACTTACTAGTACTCACAGACTCCAGGAGCCAATAAAGTAGGGTCTTCAAAGCACTGAGGAAACGAGATCTGTTATTCTCAAATTCTATACCCAGCTAAACAAAACTTCGGCAGGAATCAATAAAGAAATACAAAAATACACAAGGAAATATATTTTCATGCACAAAAGACTGAGAGTTCATGCAGCATCTGGAGACCCTCACTGACGAAACTACATGAAGCTCTATTTCAGCAAGAAGGGAGCAGAGAGAGAGAGAATGCTGGAACATAAAACAAAACACACAGAGAGGGTAAATGCAGCAATTGATAAAATAGGTGGTTTGATTTATTAATTGTTAATTGTTTTGAATTACTGATCTGTGTATAGTTAAAGTAAATGGAGTTAAAGTCTGCTTCTAATAGCAAAGGAGACAGAGAGAGAGAGAGAGAGAGAGAGAGAGTGTTCTACGTACAGTGAAACTGGACTAAGGAACTTTTCTTGCTTGAGAAGAATAGAAATAAATTAAATAACTTTAGGTTTTATTAGAAAAAAAGTACAATCAAGACTGTATTTTTTTTTTTTAATAAGGAAAGGGTAGCCTCTTAAAAACAAAAGCCCACTTAAATGGGAAATAGGTATTAAGGAGGGCACTGGTTATGATGAGCACTGGGTGTTGTCTGTGATGGATCACTGAATTCTACTCCTGAAATCAATATTACACTATATGTTAACTAACTAGAATTTAAATAAGACATTGGGGAAAACAATAAATACAATTAAGAGCCCACCCAGTCTACAGCTTTTGAACAAGTAAAGGAGAAAAAGTAAATAGCAAAAATGTGATGAGTCCAACTGGAGACAGGAAAGAGAAAAAGAGAAAACAAATTTAAAAAGTTACAAACAGGGGCTCCTGGGTGGCTCAGTCAGTTAAACATCAGACTTCAGCCCAGGTCATGATCTCACAGTTTGTAAGTTCGACCCCCACATCAGGCTCTGTGCTGACAGCTCAGAGCCTGGAACCTGCTTTGGATTCTGTGTTTCCCTCTCTCTCTGCCCCTCCCCTGCTTGTGTTTTGTCTGTCTCTCTCAAAAACAAAGATTGAAAAAATAAATAAAGGGGCGCCTGGGTGGCGCAGTCGGTTAAGCGTCCGACTTCAGCCAGGTCACGATCTCGCGGTCCGCGAGTTCGAGCCCCACGTCGGGCTCTGGGCTGATGGCTCGGAGCCTGGAGCCTGTTTCCGATTCTGTGTCTCCCTCTCTCTCTGCCCCTCCCCCGTTCATGCTCTGTCTCTCTCTCTGTCCCAAAAATAAAAAAAAAAAAAAAAAAAAAAAAAAAAAAAGTTGAAAAAATAAATAAATAAAAATGAAAAGGTATAAACAAACAAAAAATATGAAAAACCAGGTGGCAGAAATAAGCCTGTACCAGTAATCACAAAATAGAAAACTTGATTGAAATCACCTATTGAAAGGCATATCCTTACGTTGAGTAAAAAAAAGAAAAATATCCTGCTGAATATTGTCATAACGACACCCAAAACGTAACAAAAAGAGATTGAAAATAAAGTGATAGAAAAAGACAGGCCAGGTGAGTCACAATTGATCCCACACTCTCAATGTTAGACCAAAGAGAGAGGGACCAGAGGAGTAAACATCAGTAAAAGCTCACCTCAAGAAGTGTGTTTAACATATTAAACACAAAGAAAGTAAAGAAGCTGAAATAATAAACCTAAGAGCACACATTAATGACACAGAAAAGTAATTATCAAAAGATAAAATTAGTTCTTTGGAAGACCAATGTTAGCAAGAAAAGGAAACGTGATAAGACAAAAAAATTAGTAATAGGATTTAAATGGAGAGGTCTTAACAACAACAGTAGCTGTTCCTTAAATCAAAAGAGAAAGTATTAACTGAGTTAGAAAAACACAAGTGATTTTCTTCAAAGCTACGTAAATGATCACAACTTCGATAAGCAGCAGAAAGCCTACACACACTCATAACCACAACGGAAATGTATACTGATGGTTAGAAATCTGTGCCTCCCTCCCAAAAGACACAGGGTAAGAAGGTTTTGTAGACAAGTTATGCCAAATCTTTATGGAATAGCTGATCCCCATCCAAAGCAAACTGTTTCAGGGGCGCCTGCGTGGCTCAGTCGGTGGGGCGTCCAACTTCAGCTCAGGTCATGATCTCACTGCTCATGGGTTCGAGCCCCACATCGGGCTCTGTGCTGACAGCTTGGAGCCTGGAGCCTGTTTCGGATTCTGTGTTTCCCTCTCTCTCTGCCCCTCTCCTGCTTCCACTCTGTCTCTTTCAAATATAGGTAAACGTTAAAAAAAAAAAATTAAAGAAAAAAATGAAGCAAACTGTTTCAGAGAATAGAGTAAGAAGACAAACTAGCAAAGTGACTTTATGAGGCTAGCATAAGCTTAATAAACTGCAGAGCAGAAAAATACAAGAACATTATAGACCAGTCTCACTTATGACAATTGATACAAAAATCCTATTAAAATGGTCTCAAATCAGTGTAGCAATGTATAAAAATTATATGTAGCAGTGTATAAAAATTATATCTGGAACAACTACAGTTTATCTTAGAAACGTAAGAATGTTCATCATTAGAAAATGCCAACTTACGAGATTAAAGAGGAGAAAATGTATGATCAACCGAGTAAACACTGAAGAAAAAGGCATTTGACAAAACTCCATACTTCTTCACAATAACTATTCACAATCACAGCAGATTAGGAATAGAAAAGTACTTCTTTAACTTGATGAAGGTATTTATTAAAACCTAATGGCAAACATTATGTGTAACTGTGAAACTGTAGATATGTTTCATTAAAGTCAGGAGCCTAACAAGAATGCCACTATCACCTACGTTATTCATCACTGAATTCAAAGTCCTATGCAGTGCTATAGACAAGCAAAGCAACAGTATAACAGCTGGAAAGAGATAAAACTCCCATTATTTAAGACGACGTACCTAAAGACAAGATGATAGATGATAAAATAGTTCGGCAAAATGACTGGAAGGGCATAAAAAAGGATCTTTCCAAATGAAAAGATACATACTGCATTCGTGGATGAGAAGAGTCAACATGGTTATGCTAATTCTCCCCAGATCAATCTGAAAACCAATGCACTTTCAATCGAAATGCCACGAAGGTTACTATTTCACACCTACTAGAATGTAAAAAGGTCCAGTCACTTTGGGAAATAGTGTGGTAGCTTCTCAAAGGGCTAAACATAAAGCTTTTCCCTGTGTTTAAAAGGTGACCATCGGGGCGCCTGGGTGGCGCAGTCGGTTAAGCGTTCGACTTCAGCCAGGTCACGATCTCACGGTCCGTGAGTTCGAGCCCCGCGTCAGGCTCTGGGCTGATGGCTCAGAGCCTGGAGCCTGTTTCCGATTCTGTGTCTCCCTCTCTCTCTGCCCCTCCCCCGTTCATGCTCTGTCTTTCTCTGTACCAAAATTAAATAAATGTTGAAAAAAAAAATTTAAAAGGTGACCATCTAACCCAGTAATTTCACTCCTAGGTATATACCCAGAAGATATGAGAACATGTATCAACACAAAAACTTGCATGCAAACGTTCACAGCAGTGTTATTCATAATAACCAAAGGGTGGAAAACCCCCAAATGTTTATCAACAGATCAATGGATAAACAAAATGTGGCATGTCCATACAGTGGAATGCTATTCATCCCTAAAAAAGAAATGAAGTCCGGATTCAATGCTACAATGTGGATCAACCTTGAAACCTTTATGCTAAGTGGAATAAGCAAGACACAAAAAGCTCCATGCATGATTCCATTTATATGAAATGTGGAGAACAAGCAAATCCATGGAGACAAAAGTAGATTAGAGGTTTTTAGGAGCAAGGGCGAGGGGGAAGGGGGAATGATCGCTAATGCACATGGGGTTTCTTTCTGGGGTAATGAAAATGTTCCAGAGCTAGATAGTAGTGATGTTTGTAAAACCTTGTGAATATACTAAAAACCATTGAACTGTACATTTTAAAAGAGTGAAATTTATGGCACGTAAGTTGTATCTCAATTTTCTAAAAGGTTGTTGTGGTATGGGACAGAAATCCTAAAATTCATATGGCCATATAAAAAGCAAAAAACCGCTGTGACAATTTTGAAAAAAAATATGGGAGAGACTTTCTCCATTATATACCAAGACCTATCTAAAAACTTAGTAATAAGAGTTACATGCTATTGTTATAAGGATAGACAATTAAGCCAAAAAGAAATAGCGATCCCAGAAAGCAACTCATAGGTAGATGCAAAGTTGGTAAATGGCAAATTTGACATTACGAATCAGTAGGGAAAGGGTAGACCCTTCAATCAGTTTACCCATAAATGTAAAAAAATTAGATTGTACCCAATGAGGTTTAAAACAACAATGAAATTCCATTTCACACTCAGATTAGTAAGCATTCTATAATAGCTGTTACATGTTAGGAGAAAGGGCAAAGAATAGAAAAGGATGGGAGGGTTAAATGGTATCTACATTTTATTTCTAAAAATGTAAAGAATCCAAATCAAATATAAAATACTAAGATGGATGAATGATGGCTCATCGTACACGATAATGGTTATATAATCTCTCTGTACGTTTCTACACATTTCAAATAATCTCTAATTTTTTAACTTCCGTGCAAATATTGCCTGCAGGAAATATGCTAAACCATGTAAAGTACTTTTTCTCAGAGTAGTGAAAATGTGGGTGATTTTCTCCTTGTTTCTGATTTTTCTATATTTTTCTTTCTTAGTTTTGCTTTCCTTCTTTCCTTCCTTCCTTCCTTCCTTCCTTCCTTCCTTCCTTCCTTCCCTTCTTTCCTTACCTCTTTCTTTTCTTTCTTCCTCTCTCTCTCTTTTTTTTTAACAATAAGCAGGTAGTATTATTCTAAGAAGGGCAACAATCCACTTTGTCACCGCTCTCCTGCTAAGAAACTCTCACTGCAACTTGAATAAAATCATAATTTCTGTAAATTTCATGGCATGTTATACGTTTCATGCCACTTCCACCCATCTGTGTCATGGTAAGTGTGTGAAGCAGATAAGCAAAGACTCACGATCAGTTGTTTGTTCTAGTCAAACCTGGTTATTAGTGATGGAGCTCAGTTAAGAACTGGTATTTTACGACTCTTAATCGCATGCTTTTCTTGGCTACACCAGCTACTATTTCTTAACAACCAAAATCGTCCCTTGGGATAAATGTATATAGCTACTCCCAGCTTCCAAATAGTTATGCTCCAGGTGTACTTGTTAAATCAGGTATTTTGAACTTGAATCCCATTTTCTCATAAAAACAGCATTATGGCAGCCAAGTCAGGTTCACAGAAGGCACGGTCTCCAGCCGACGTCTCTTGTTAAGAGTTGTAACCAGCTACTGCTTTTAGTCATCTCCACTGGGATGATTCTCCAGGCATCCTAAACCCTGCATTTCTAAAACGAGGCCATTTATATTTCACCTGACGTTTCCCAGTCTTCCTTATTTTCATAAGTGCACCTTGGTCCACACAGTAGCCCATCCAGAAACTTGGGAGTTCTCTGGGAGTCATCCCTCTTCCTCCTCAAACACCACTTACCCACCCTTGCTTGCCACTGTTGGAGTCTAAGCCTTCATCAAATTCTGTTGAGTGTGCCTCTAAAATATATCTCAGGTCCATCTACTTGTCTTCATTCTCCTGCCCCTAATGTGCTCCAGGCCACCATCCCCTCCCCCAAACGCAGTCATTCTTTGGACCCTGAGCAAGAAGGCAACCACCAGTCTGGTCTGCCATCCAGGGACCCTGACTCTCCTGTTTGGGGTGACTCTTAGGTCAATGGGCATCTGCTCTTGTCCTGGCTAACGAGCTACTTGCAAAAGTGTCCTTACCGATGACCACTCTGGCGCACATGCCTGGCTCTTGTCATATACTGTCCTTTTCACTAACCTTTCCTTTCACAGAGCCTTACCCTTTGGGGCCTTGTCATTTCCGACCTGAAGCCAGAGCTATTCTTCCTAATGATAAGAAGGACTTACTACCGGGAAAGAATCACAAGTGAGCAAAACGGGACTTCATTAAAAGAAAGTTTCGATCTCCAGCAACGGGAAATTAATTGATGAATTAGTACACACCAGACCAGCCCTAATAACATTGGGTGAGGTGCAAGTTTTATGGCTACAGGAGGAAGTACAACACAGGCTGGTGAGGACACGCCTGAACGTGGGCAAGGGGTGCTGGGGGTCGGCCCTGCTTCATGGCAACTTGCGAGTTTCCTTCAACAGAAATCAGGAAGCATTCCCTCTAGCGCTAAATTTGTAGACAGACATCTTAGGTTTATAATGAACATGAGTTCTAGAACTCGTAATTCGTAGCCACACAAATAGCACACGAGTTTCGTTTGGTTTTGGTTTTCGTTTTAAATGAGGCCCCTTTCTGCCAGGTAGCACGTCCTCTTTCAGGACACTGGGAGCAGGCAGAGCTGGCACGGGGCAAGTAGGAGTCTATGTAGTCATAGGGTTATGCATACTTGGGCCAGCAGTCCCAATGAAGCGAGACATGAGAAATCTAGGAAAAGATACTAGGTCCCAATAACACCCAACCCCCGGATGGTCTGAAATTCACTATTAGCCTATTATTCATTGATTTAAGCATTAGGTTACTAGGCAATTTTTTTTACATTATTTTTTTAATCATTTTTTAATGTTTATTTATTTATTTTGAGAGGTGGGGAGAAGGAGAGAGAGACTCCCAAACAGGCCTCGCACCGTCAGTGCAGAGCCCAGCGTGGGGCTGGATCTCACGAACTATGAGAACATGGCCGGAGCCAAAATCAACAGTCAGACGCTTAACTGACTGCGCCACTGAGGCGCCCCTTAATATTTTAATTTTTAGGTAATGTCCGCACCCAATGTGAGGATCGAACTCACAACCCCGAGATCCAGAGCCGCATGTTCCACCAGCTGAGCCAGTCAGGTGGCAATTTTTCAAATTAAAAATTCTTAGGGCTGTGACCCAGCAATTCCAGTCGTACATATAGAGCTGACAGAAATGCAAATGATCATTCACCAGAAGATATGTACAAGTACAACGGCGGCAGCTTTGGTTCTAACAGTCCCAACCTAGAAATTATCCAAATGCCTATTCACAGTAAGATGGTGTTATGTTCCTTTCACACAATGAAGTACAATACAGAAACAAGAATGCACAAACTCCAACTACTCACAGGACTATGGGTGAATTCCCAAGCGTAATGTTGAGTGAAATAAGGCAGACGCAAAAGAATAGTGCTACATGATCCCACTTATATAAAATTCAAAGATGGTCAAGACTCAGCTATGATGTTAAAAGGACAGCGGTTACTCTTGGGATTGTGATAATGAATGGAAGGTGGCTTCTGGAATGCTGATCATATTCTATGTCATGATCAAGATGCTGGGTTCATGGGTATTTCATGTGAAAAGTGACTGAAGCATGCACGTATAATGTCTCATTTTTTTCTATGTATGGAGTACTTCGAACAAAAGAAAAAAACAACACTGATGAGAGTGCACAGGAGTTGACACTTTCTTACACTGGAGAATGCAAATTAGTATAGCTTTAAGAGAAAGAATCTGGCAAGGTTTATTAAAACCTTTAAAAACTGCATATCCTTTTACCTAGCAATTCCAGCCCTAGAAATTTACCTTCAGGAAACAATGAGAGTGTACAATGGTAACTGTCATGAAATTATTTGTAAAAGAGAAAATTTGGAAATAAATGGTGAACACATGTATACTTGCTGCAGCCACTAAAATATGTTTTATATTAAAATATTTAATGAAAGGAATTCAGGAGACTTTCATTTCTTCTACTTTCTATTTTTTTCCCCAATTTTCCTACAATGTATCACATGAGAAAAGAGCTATTTATAAATCTATAAACGCAAATGTCCACGCAGAAATTAACAACTTAATTCAACATTCACTCAACAAGCGTTTACTGAAATCTTCCATTGCCAGGCACTGAGGATAGTAATGAATATGGCTTAGGGACTGCTCTCAAGAATCTTAGTCTAGTCAGACTTGAAGGTGAATATCAATTATTAACATCTGATGCAATTGGAAGAGCAACCAATGTGAAGTCAAAATACATGAATTCAGGCTCAGCTCCACCCTTTATATAACCCTTTTTTTCCAGCACCTTGGGAGGTGAGGTCCTCTCTACTCATCAGCTCTTTCATCTGTTAAAAAAGAGCTCTCCTAGTTACCTCACCTTGATGTATTCAGCTGCAAAGGAGACTCCACTGAGCATGCTCTGAAGATGTAGGCTGTAAATATCACCATCAGGTTATTCTTTACGTCATGAGCAAAAGGAGTACACGTATGCTCTCCAGTTCTATGAAGAAACATCATGGCCCTCAGCCTCAATGTTACCCTATCCTGCCCTGAGCCTTGCTCTTGGTGCCAGCATCCATGATAGAGTGACTACTGGTTAAAGGCAGAGGGAAGTTCTTTTTCATCAGTGACTTCCAGTTGCATTGCATGGTGGCAGAGAACATGGTCTGTGGGATGTTGGTTCTTTGGCATCTGCTGAGTCTTCCTTAGTGGTCTTGTCCATGCTCAGTTTCTATAAACGTGTGCTTGAAAAGAAGGTGTAGTTTCCATTTGTAGGGTGTCGTGTTATATATCAGTCCACTGGCTGATGTCTTGTTTGACCCTTTTATAGACTTACAAGTTTGTATCTCTTTGATCATGCTAAAAATAAATCTATAGGAATTGTGGATTTGTCCTTTCTTCCTTTCAATTTCTGCTTGCCTTATTTTGAAGCTATGTTGTTAGGCACATAAAAATTCATGATTATTATATGTCCTAGTGGATTGTCCCTTTTACCACTAAGCAGTGATCCTTTTTCTCTACTTATACTTTATTCTTTGTTTTCTACGTTGTTAATAACATTGAAACACCAGGGGTTTTTGTTTTGTTTTGTTTCTAATGTCTGCATGGCATATTCTCTTTCAGCCCTTGGCTTTCAATGTCTTTGTGTCAGACAATAGTATGGGTGTGCCTTATAAAGAGTATAAACCTAATTTTGTCCCCTTTTAAAAAATTCTTTTATTTTTCAATATAAAACTTTCTGTCTTTAATGGGAGAATTTTATGTTTGGAGTATGATATCAGCTTGGGGTTCCATTTTCTCATGGGTACATTTTGTTTGCTTGTTTTGTTCTTCACTCCTGGCCCTTGGAAGATGGCACATTGCTTAGTGGATTCCCTGGGCTGATGAGCAAGTGTTCACAGTTATCAATTCACAGAAGAAACTGCCCTTCGTGGTTCCTGCCATTAGTTTCCCAAACACGAGGACCCAGACCTGAGCTCCCCATGCCTTGAGGGACTGGGGAGTAATCAGTTTGTATTCATTTTACCCTATATTATGTCTCATACCTGTGAGGCTTTTGTCTCCTACTATCCTCAGGGGGGTTAGTCTCTCTCCTAACAATACCCCTTTCTTGGTTTGAAGCCTGGCCTCCAAATACCATTTTGTTGGGTTGAGGTTGTTGTCGTCCCGGCCATCTTGGCATAAGATATCAAAATCAAGCAGGTGTCTGCATGGGTATGTCAGGGGGATGGGAGGATTGTAGATTACTTCTTTGTCAGCTAGATCCACCATGGTAACCAGATGTAAGACAATGGAGAAAAGACAGTAGAAAATATCCTCAAAGTGTTGAAGTGATTGACACCCTAGAATTGTGCACCCAGAAAAATGAGCTTTTAGGAATGAGAATGAAATGAAGACTGTTCTCCAAAAAAAAAGCCCTGAAAGTAAAAGAGAGATCACCACCAGCAATTATGTAATGAAGGCATTTCTAAAAGATAAACAGTGACTACTTAATGATAAAATGTTTAATTCATCAGGAAAATATAATAATAATTCTAAATGTGTATGTAGTAATAAAATATCCTCAAAATATGTGAAGAAAATTTTGGTAAAAGAACAAGGAGAAATGAGCCAGACACAGCATTAGAGTTGGAAATTATAAAAACTCTCCTCACAGTAATTGGTGGATTAAAACAAATACCACACACAAAAATATAGGAGTTTTGGACTTCTAACTGTGAATAATTGACTTCTAACTGTGAATAATTGAGGTGGATTTAATGCAAAGCTGTGCACCCCAAATTAGAGAACATATAATCTTGGGTTCACACACAATATTTTTTTTGAGAAAGAGTGAGAGAGTGCAGAAGTGCACTTGCGAGTGGGGGAGGGGCAGAGGGAGACAGAGAGAGACAGAGAGAGAGAGAGAGAGGGAGAGAGAGAGAATCTTAAGCAGACTCCACACTCAGTGCAGAGCCCAGTGCAGGCTCCATATCACAACTGTAAGATCATGACCCGAGCTGAAATCAAGAGTTGGACACTTAACTGACTGAGCTACCCAGGCACCCCACCTAGAACAATTTTAAAACCTGACCAGATATAAAGCAATATCAAATAATTCCAAAGAATAACACAGTCAATGATCCTTGAATTTAATGCCAATAAATTAGAAATCAGTAACAAAAAATAACTAAAACAACAAACAAATGAAAATCATATTTGTAAATTTAAAAATACTGATTTAAGGCAAAAATCATAGCAGAAATTTTAAATACTTAAACTGAATGATAATGAAAAAAATCTATCACACTTGTAGGGTGCAGATAAAGCCATATGTAGAGGGAGATTTATAGCCTTGAATTCTTATATTATATATAGAAAAGGTTAATTAATAATTAACAATGACCTAAGTTAGAAAAAAAAGACAACAGAATAAAAGCAAAAAATATAGAGAGGAGAATAGAAGAAGAAGAAATTAACAGAATGGAAAATAGAGATACAATACAGAAAGTTAACAAAGCAAACAGATGTCTCTTTAAAAGACTAGCCTATGGAGAAACTGATTAAAGGGGGAAGGACGAGGAGAAAAGGAAGACAGTCAATGTTAGGAAAGGCGGAGAGCTAACCTTAGATACTATAATGACTTTTAAAGATGGTAAGAAAATAGTGTGAAGAACTTTAGGCCAATATATTTGAAAACTTAACTGAAATGGACAAATGCCTAGAAGAATATAATTTACAAAAAATGGATTCTAAAACAAATAGAAAACTTGATGAGTTTTATAATCGCCAAATACACTGAATGAGCAACTTAAAATCTCCCGACAAAGAAAACGAGAGGCCCAAATGGTTTTATGGGCAAGTTCTGTCAGACATGCCTCAAGTAAACCATTTCATCGTCTATGTAATCTTCTTAAGCATAAGAGAAGAAAGCCTATTTTTTTTTTCAACGTTTATTTATTTTTTGGACAGAGAGAGACAGAGCATGAACGGGGGAGGGGCAGAGAGAGAGGGAGACACAGAATCGGAAACAGGCTCCAGGCTCCGAGCCATCAGCCCAGAGCCCGACGCGGGGCTCGAACTCGCGGACCGCGAGATCGTGACCTGGCTGAAGTCAGACGCTTAACCGACTGCGCCACCCAGGCGCCCCAAGAAAGCCTATTTTGTAACCCATTTTGTAAGGCTAACAAAAACCTCAGACCAGGAGAGTCTGAGAAAAGGAAAATTACAGGCCAATCTTGCTCATGGATAAAGATCCAGAAAAGCTGAAAAATAATAGATAAACCAAATACAGACATATATTTTAAAAATATGTTATGTATCACTACCAAGTTGAATTTTTCCAAGGAACTGGGAAAAGGAACTTAACAACAGAAAATCTCTGGTGTAATTCACCAGAGTAATGGATTAAAGGAAACTAATCATACAATCATCCGACAAAAGGGGGAGGAAAGCAAGAGATAAAATGTAATGGGGCTATTCCTGATTAAACTCTTAGCGAGCTAAGAATTAAATGGAGCTTCCCTAACTCGATAACGGTTAGCTAACATGCTACAACCATCATACTTAATGGTAACATACTGGAAGCATTCCCTTTCCTCAGGAGCCATACCAGGTCCCCTGCCATCCCTGACACTATTCGATTCTGTATTGGATATGCCTAGGTAGGACATTAAGGCAAGAAAAAGAAGCCACAGGTGGACAAACTGGAAAGGAAGAAATGAAACGATCGTTACCTGAATATGATATAGTCTTTTATAGAGATCTAGAAGAATTTATATCAATGCATTACAATTATGAAGAATAGAAAGACTGCTAGTTATAAGATCACTATACACAACAACACATACGCACCTGAAAAAAATTATATCTATCTTTATAAATATGTGTCATTTGGTATTAGAAAGAATTCCTATCTAGTGCAACCGAAAACTGCAAATGGTTGATTGAACTTCACTGACCGATCGAGGCCATATAGCAGCACTTCTATCCATTACATAGTAAGAGGCATTGATCAGGAAGAGTGAGAGTGTTCACACAGTGTTACTGGGAGTGTAATTAGGTTTTCAAAAACATTGGAGAGCAAACTAAAGACACGTGTCTCCTAAGACCCAGAAAATTCACTTCTAGGTACATTCTTCACTTTCAGTCTCTCACACTTGTGCACCAGGAGACAAATTCAGGGATATTAACCATGGCATTGTAACAGCAAAAGAATTAGATGCAACACAAAAGTCCATCAGCGAGAGACTGGTTTGGTGACCTGTGGAATATTATGCAGCGATGGAAAAGGAGGCAGATCCAAATGTACTGTCACAGACATGTATTAAGTAAAGCAAAGAAAACCAGGCAACTGCAGAAAATGGAATACAATTTTTTAAACACCACAAAACATAATTATGTATTTACATATGCATTCATTCAACTACCATATGCCAGGCATGCTTTTAAGGGCTAAGGCTACCACGGTGGTAAAACAAACAACACAGAAGCCTACCCACGTGGCGCTTACGTTCAAGGGCACACACCTAGATATGGATCTTTGGGCTTTATGTGGACCTAGGTGCATGTCTGGGCATAGAGGAAGTCTTAATAGTAGTTACCACTGAAGATAGAAACAATGTGGACATTCATGCAATGAAATACCATATAGCAGTTAAAATGAATGAACTTGATTGATGTCTATGTAGCCATATGGATAGGTGTTTTATGTGCTTTGGTCCCCTAATCTTGTTAAGGGTCAGTTTCCACATGTGTTAAAATAGGGTTCTAATACTAATACCCTTAAAATAGGGTTCTAATACCTTCTTATGGGGTTGTTGCATGATTTCAAAGAGACAATTCATTTAGGGAATTTGGCATGGAATAGGTGCTCAATAAACGATAGCTAATACTATTTTTACAAAAGGGAGGAAAGAGGCCTAAACTGTCCACAGGACCATGTCAAGCAGTTCCTGTGACTGTGGGTTCCGGCTGGGGCCGCGTGTTCCGAGGTCCAAAGGCCGCAGTGGCAGGGCCCTTGGGAAATGGACAGGGCCCTGTCCAACCTTGCTTCCCGCGACAGTCCCAGCCACACTAGGGGTGTTCCCTTTGGGCTGCCCAAGCTCCTGAGGACAATGGGTCTCTGTGCGTGGGGAGAAGGCGGGTGATGGCTTCTGTAGGTGGAAGGGTTTGCAACCTTCAAGCCAGGTAGTGGTAAGCCAGTACAGAATGTCCTTTGATTCGCTGGAAGATCCTAATTATCTTGAGTTGCTGATCAGAACTGCTCCCTTAGGGTGTTTTTGAGGGTCATTAGGAACATGGAGGGGAACACCGGGGAAAGCCTGTTCTTTCTTCCCTAGGCAGACAACGGGGCCTTATTGTTGGAAAAACAAAAAGAACGTGCCCTGGGCTGGACTATTAATCATCTCTGTGTCCAGGCCTGCGTCTCCTGGCCCTGCACGTTCTTCCCTACTCTAGGAAAGCAAGGTTCCATCACTTTACCTCAGAGCATGTTTGGCTGATCAGACACCCCCTCTCCCTGGCTCCAGGGGGCTGCAGCCAGGCTGGCCTGGGCAAAATCATGCGTGGGTGTCACTGGGTCCAAAACCCTTCCCCTGCCACCTGCCTTGCCCTCCTCCTCCTCCAATGCCCGGGCAGACAGTGACTGAAGGTCAAAAGTCCTGGCCCAGGATGCCCTATCAAGTGTTTCTCGCTTCTTTGAAATTGTGAAAACGACATTCTCCAGAGTCTAAAATGAGAGGCTCCTCAAGTAATAGTTATTCATTTGGAAAGTCAAAAGCATTGACTGCCTGTTAGCATTTCCCCAGCCTGAACCCTAGGTAGTCACTCCAGAGCTTTCTGCTCTCGGGACAAAATATAAAGGAGCCCTCGGTTTGGTGCACTGGGCATCTTCAGTAAGAACACACCTCCACTAGATTTAGAGGCTTTGGCTAAAAAGTCTCTGGCTTGTAAACAGGGCATTATAGCAGCCTTAGAACACAAAGTAGCTAAACTTTTACCGAAACGGGCACTTCTCACCCCATCTCCCATCCTCTTGACTTCTAGGTGGTCCCACAGACTCAGGGGGAGCTGGGGACCCAAACCTCCAGGGATTTTAGAAAAGGAAAGACAGTTGGATCTTCTTCTATCCAGTTGGCCTGGATTCAGTGAACCAGAAAAGCTATTCCCATAGCTAGGGGATTAAAATCCAAGGGAAACTCGGAAGTAAGTTGGCAATAGCCCCAAAGAGAAAGCCAAAGGAGAAAGCTGGATGAAACCCAACTTCTGAAAGCCATGGCCTCCTCACTCACTCACTGGGATGGATGGCGTCTTGGCCTGGTTGTTACAAAAATCGTCTTCATGTTTAGGTGGCAGTGCAAATTTGGAAAGTGCTTTAAAATCATTTATGTTCATAGACCTATAACTAATCACAATATTGCACCGTTCCATAACCACAGCTGTCGTGATCCCTGTAGTCTGAGTTGTTTCCAGTGCTCTTGACTAAGGAGTGGTACCACTGTGGGCGTGAGGAAGGGGCTGGGAAGGAAAAGGCAGTCAGGGGCATTGGTCAAGTCTGGAGGTGGATCGAACTCACACCCTATAGGACACAGACACCAGCTATTGAAAACCTCTAATGGGGACTCGGCCTCTTGAAAATTACTACATCTGTTAAGCGCTCACAAAGTCTCAGTCACTGTCTACACGTTCCCATGCACGTTCATGATTCCTCTACGCGGCAGTTCTATCAGCCCATTCCGTGGAGGCGGAAACTGAGGCACAGAGAGGTTAAGTTACTTAGCCAAGGTCATACCGCTAGTGAGGACAGAATGGGGTTTGGGATTAGGTCTGTCTGACTGCACAGCTTTTCACTATAAGCCACTGCCTCTCTCATTCCAAGCGGCCCAGACCCACTGACGTACCCAAGATAGAAACCAGCTGTATGTATTGAGGCACCTGCCTCCCAGGGGGGCCTAGTTTCACACCAGAACCAGCTACATAGGACTCTGTTTCTTCTTCTTTTATTAAAAAAAAAAATTTTTTTTTACATTTATTTATTTTTTATACAGACAGAGCACAGGTGGGGGGGGGGGGGGGGGGAGAGAGAAGGAGGCACAGAATCCGAAACAGGCTCCAGGCTCCAAGCTGTCAGCACAGAGCCCGACGCGGGGCTTGAACTCAAAAACCACGAGATCATGACCTGAGCCGAAGTCGGACGCTCAACCGACTGAGCCACCCAGGCGCCCCAGTCTGCTTTATTCTTCTAACACCCTGCTCTCCTGCACCTGACCTTGGAGAGGCTGGAAACAGTAGCCAGCAGGAGGGAAGGAGAGGGACAAGCATCTTCTAACACCCTGCTTTCCTGCACCTGACCTTGGAGAGGCTGGAAACAGTAGCTGGCAGGAGGGAAGGAGAGGGACAAGCAGAGAGAAAATATGCCAGCCATACCCCATCTCTTCTGCAGATCCCAAACCCTGGCAGGGACCTGGGAGTGAGGCAGGTGGGAGGAAAAGCCTGGAACTGGAAACTGGATGAGATAGTGAGGCTTGGGTTTTTAAACTGGG
This sequence comes from Herpailurus yagouaroundi, assembly GCF_014898765.1. NCBI lineage: Eukaryota > Metazoa > Chordata > Mammalia > Carnivora > Felidae > Herpailurus > Herpailurus yagouaroundi. The sequence goes on along the minus strand of NW_024412397.1, from coordinate 26,540,839 downwards.
TGGGATTCCCAATACCTAAAAATGAAGCCATTCATTAATACCTGGGTGTGAGCAGAAGAGCTGGGGGATCCGCACAAGACTGGATCCAGGGTCTGGAGAGAAGAGCTCGAGATGTGGTCCAAAAACCAGTAAAGTGAGAAAAAAGAAGCTCTTTCATGCTTTCACCCACAGAGCCTGGCTCACAGCACAAAAGTCCGGGAATCTGCTACCCCTCTGCCGCTCATCGTCGATCCCTCCACGCTGACACATCGCCCAGCAGTGACTGGCCTGACTGACGTCCAGCCTCCCTAGATGGCCACCTCGCTGAGGGTAGGAGCTGTGTCTTGCTCAGTATTGCAGCTTTCGTTAGCACCGTGTCTGTGGACGCTCAATAAAAATTTGATGAACAAATAACCAAACACCCAAGACTGTCAATCACCAATTGGCATTTATCACTCACATCACCTCCCGTCTCCTCTCCTTCTCTTTTTGACACCGGTTCAACCCGGTGGAGATACTAACAAACTTCCCAGTAGCCCCCAAATAAGGAGGAAGGGAATCAGGAGCAAAAACGGTCTGAAGACTGGGAAAAAAAAACAAAAAACAAAAAACAAAAAACCCAAGTACGAGTCATCAAAGGGGAAGAGTGTGGCACTGGAAGAAAACCCGTAGCAAGAGAACCTCTCCCCTCTTCCTTATGATGCAAAGGCAAAAAGGTTTAGCAGCATCAGCCATTTGGTCCAGAACACTGCTACGATTTAGCAGCATTTTTTAAACTCCCCGGAGAACAATGAAACGAAATGAGACAGAGATGCTGGCCCACGGTGGCGGTGCTTCCGTGGCAGGGTGCTGCGGCCAGCTCAGGAGTCATTAGGAGGGACGAGGTATGTACCTCCCTGGAGAAGGGTGAGCAGGTTGCTCTGGTGTTCCAGGATGCCCCGTCCCCTGGGACCCAGGGAGACCGTGGCTGCAGAGGCCAACGAGGGGGGCTCGGCAATCAGCAGGTGCTTTCCGCACATTCCAGCCCAGAATTCTGCATTAATCACCTGCAGGAGGCACAATGGGCAGATGGGAGGGAGTTGCAGGGAAGGAGGCAAACAGGCAGCCGAGGCAGCTGCTAAATTTAGCCTGGTCCCCAAAGCAGGACTTAATTAAATTAATCCTGCACACACACCCCCTCCACCCCCCAGGCCTGGTTCCCAGGTGGGTTTTTTCTGTGTCTAGCTTGGCTCACATTATAACATGGGCCTCCAAACGTTGATCCCCTTGACAGGTGCCCCAGGCCATCTGCTGACCGGCCCAGGCTCCAGTTTCCACACGGCCAAGACCGGCTCTTCCCCGTCACTGTCCCCATGAAGACGGCTTCGCCCCCTCTAGCACCTGCAAGGCAGTTACTACAGCTGGCCTCGGAGCAGCCCCAGGGGCATAGCAGGGAAGGTCATCATTGCCCCACATGTCAGTGGAGCGAGCTGTTGGTTTCCAAATCTCCACTCTGATCTCTTCCCCGCACGTGTGTAACTTCACCACCCTGCCACTTACTGCTGTCCTTTTCATTTACATAAGCTGAGCAACTGAATAGGAACTGGGAGACCTGGGGCCCGGTCTCCCCCTACTGATGTAGGAAAGCAGACAGTGGACAGTGTTCTGCTCTGGCATCCTGTTCCCCGTGGTGAAATGGGATATGAGAAGGCAGGCCCAGGGCTGGGCACAAAAGTTGGCATCACTCAGGAGGCTCTCTAGACTGTGCTCGGGCCTCCCTTCCTCCCGCACCGCGGAGAAGCCCGGGTCTCGAACTCCATCGTGCATCAGGACCACCTGCAGGCTGGCGAAACGGGGTGCTCCCCCCCCCCACCCACCCACCCAGAGTCTCTGCTTCAGCAAGCCCAGCGTGGGGCCTGAGGATTTGCATCCTAAGAAGCCCCCAGATGACACTGATGCTACAGGTTCAGAAACCACATTTGGACAGCCGCTGCTCTGGCTGATCACCATTCCCCAGGGCTTACAAGTTTTTTAGACTTGCTGAGGGCTATTTTGTGGGGGCAGAGGTAGGACCAAACTCCTGGTCCCGGGTGACCTCCAGTCCGGTGTTCCTTCCTCCCAGGATGCTTCCTCCCTGTAAGTGAGGGGAGTGGGATCCAGTGGTGGCAGGAGCTGGAAGCTTCTCCCTTCCCTGGCCGCCCACAGAGTAGCTCGCCTTCTGGGACCCGAGCCCAGGAAGATTCAGGTTATGTTTTTAGCCTGAGGGAGTTACCTACTCCCAGTGGTCAAATTCAATTCAACAGAACTTCCTGGAGCTCCTTCTATGTGCCTGGCCTAGTTTGGGGCTAAAATGGTTCAAGAGGCACGAAGCAGCCTCAAATCCACAAGGAGCTTAAGCTCTGGATGGCAGGCCTCATAGTGCTCCAAGGGAAAAAAACCCCATATCATCTGACTCCTCCTTGCTTCCCTGACTGAGTCTGTCAGCGGCAGGAGAGTCAGAGGCTGAGTGGGTGGTGAGGTGAGAGGGGTGGGAAAGGGGTCCATTTCTGAGAAATGAAAAATCTTAGGAAGGAGCATTGCATTGGGCCGATGAGCGAGATAGCGGCACGGCATAAATCCTTCTCCACTGGCACCTAAGAGACAGCGCCCAGAGAGGAAGTCAAGTGCAGACCAGTGGGTTTCCTCAAACCAAAGGCCTTGCTGGGGGAGCCTCAAGGGTCTCTGCTGAAGCGTTACCACTGAGTGCCCAGCCCGAATTCCAGCATTTCATGAATCTCTTCCCCGCTTATTTTTTTCTCTTTAAAGTTTTTTCTTTCTGTTTTCTTCTCCTCTATTTGCCTTTTCCTAACTTTTGGAAATAATTATGTTATTTTTTTTAATGTTCATTTATTTTGAGAGAGAGAGAGAGAGAGAGAGAGCGCACAAGCAGGGGAGGGGCGGGGGACGAGGGAGAGAGAAAATCCCAAGCAGGTTCCACACTGTGAGTGCAGAGCCCAACACGGGGCCCGATCTCACAAACCATGAGATCACGACCTGACCTGAAATCAAGAGCTGGACGCTTAACTGACTGAGCCACCCAGGTGCCCCAATCATTATGTTATTTTTTAAAAGTTAGATAATATAAGCACACAGTACAACATCCAAACAGCATGAAAGATCATATGGTAGAAAGAAGCTTCTCTCTAGCAACGTGTGCTGAACGCCCTGGGTCTCCTCACCGAGGGGACTGTGCTGTCTGCATCCTGTGAGTCCTTCTAGAGGTACGTTATCCCCTTGCCAGAATATTCGTACACGGTCTCTTCTACACAGACAGTGGCTTACTGCACACACTAAGGCATACCTTGCTTTTTGTCCTTTACGTGTTTGTTTAATCACAAAATATTCTAGATATACCGACAAACAGTGAGTGCTCTAAGAAACTCACCTGCGCCTCCACCATGGTCACATGTCACAACCGTGCTGTGTTTGCGTTTGGATTTTGTTTTTATTTTTTACTTTCTTTTTAATGTGTGCTTATTTATTTTGAGAGACAGCACGCACACACAAGCACACTCCAGCGTGAGCGGGGAACAGAGAGAGAGAGAGAGAGAGAGAGAGAGAGAGAGAGAGAGACAGAATCCCAAGCAGACCCCGCACTGTCAGCACAGAGCCTGACACGGGCTTTGATCCCACAAATCGTGAGATCCTGACCTGAGCCGAGATCGAGAGTCAGACACTTAACCACCTGAGCCGCCCAGGTGCCCCTGGATTTTGTTTTTAGAAATAAAACCTTCCAAGTGCTGTTGGGGCCCTGGGAACGGGTCCACATCTCCGCCCTCCTCAGAGCAAAGCTCGACCGCGCAGTGGCTGTTTACAGTCTCTAACGTCTCTGCTTGTCCCCCTGTCTCTGTGCATCCCCTCCTACCTGAGGAAATCCCTTCTGGGCTGAGATGTGCTCAGTGCTGCCGCAGTCCATCTAGAACACGGCGGGCTCTCCTGGTTATTTCCGGGTTACCCTAACAAATGAGGTGCTATCAGAACGCAACTGGGCATTGCTACAGCGCCCGGCTGTTGCGGGCTATTTCGAACCTCGCAGACTCTCAAATAGCATTGTCCCCTTCAGTCAGAAGTCATTGCAAGTGGCATACATCACGGCTAAAAATCAATGCCTGCTAATGTCCCTGCAGGAAGGCAGAAACATTAACCTCATGAATTCTCCTTCTGTTTACACACTCATTAGGAGGAGAAAATGTTAGCTGGGTTGGGTCAGGCTCTTTGCCGCCTCAGAGGTGGTCCTGCATGAAAACGCACACCTTCGTCTTGGTATGGCCCGCGTCACATGTTCAATGCCTATGGCAGCTACAAAGTGCAAGTTCTGGCCGTTTTCTTTACAGGCAGTAAGTACTCGAATATCAAAGTAAGAGCTGTGAGCTGAGACTGCCTTGTTGGTCTTTCTGTAAACTGGAGCTGGGGACAGACCTGCTGTTGTTCATCCCACTGAGGACACAGGCCTTTCCTTGTCGGCGGGATGGCTTTGGAGGCTCACGTGGGGGGCTGCGGCTCAGAAGGCAGCCCGCTGCTCTGCACCTAACTGTTTAAGGCCTTCCTGTCTCCACAGCCACCTCCAGCCTGGGAAGCCGAGCCACACGGACCTTCCCGGCTGTGCTGGAGCACTCTGCCCCACAGTCTCCCCCACCGCTGCTGGCCCTGACCAATGCCACATCAGTTCCACTCAGAGCTGGGGACGCTCTAGAGACAATCCTTGTCCTTCAGTCATTTTCAAATGAGACGACTGAGGTCCAGAGACAAAGATGCCCGGTGGCCCAGGGTGCCCAGCAGACTGGCCCCAGGGGAGCCCTCAGAGGGCCAGTGTCCCTTAGCAGGGCCAGGCCCCAGCAACTGGGGCCAGGGTGGGAGTGAGAAGTTCTTCTCGGTCCCTGGCGCTGTCCCGGCCCCTTTCCCCTGCTCGCGCTCTGGTCCCCGGGTGCTTTCCTAGCTCTGGCGATCTTTTCTCGAGCACTGGGCTCTCATCAAAACCTGCCCTCAAGACAGCAGAACAGAAGAACGCGAGTGATTCTGTGTGCGTGTGCATTTTTGCAAGGCAACTGTGGCCAAATCATTCAGAATTGGGAGCTGGTTGGCTGCATGGTTTCTGAGGGGCAGAGAGGCCTTCCAGGCTCCCCCACTCAGGCTCACACCCATTCTCCTCTAAAGACACAGACGTGAGTGGTCCGGTCCTGTCCCTGCCTCAGAAATGCATCCCCCCAGAGGTCCTGACCCCAGAGATGACGGACTGGGAGACAGGACAGGAGACAGGACGCAGGGTGGAGGGAAGGCTGAAATGATGACCTGGGAGGGTGTTGCTCGGCAACAGAAATGAAGGGGGCTTGGCTCAATGAGAGGGTAAGGCTCTCCTGGGTCTGTGCAGCATGACCTTTCTCAACGTTCAACGCTCTGCACTCGTGAGGGTAAAGAAATGCGCTTCCAGTATCATGGGGAAAGGCTTGCGTTTCCCTTATGCTCACTACATTCTCAAAGTTCCCTCCGCACCCATTCCCTGCCACCAATACTCATAAGGATGGTTATGATTTATGCCGGGGGTTCTTCTCACTTTGGAAAGCATCCCAGCATTCGTTACTTGACTTGACCCCCACAAAGGACAGAAGAGGTATGTTCTTGGCCTCTTCCGGCACAAACATAAGAAAAGTGACAAGGAAGGTAAAGAGGTGAACTGGATTTGGAAGCCGGATCTCCCCACTACCAGACGTGGTTCTCTCTACCCTGGACATCCCGGGAGCTGTTACCGGAAGGCTGAGATGCCAACCAAGGGGAGAGGTGGGACGAAAGATGGCAGAAATAAGAGGGGAGGGTGGCAAATGATGTGGATGGGACAAAATGCCCCCTCCCAAGTCCAGCTGTGGGTGAGAAGGAGTCAGCCAGGGAGGCGGGAAGATGGCAGAGGCTAGAAGGAGGATGAGAAACACACCAGGCAGAACACAGCGTGTGCAAAGGCCCTGTGGGGGAGAGAGAGAAGTGGGCTCCTTTGAGGAGTGAAAATGGTGAGGGTGTCGATGTTATGTCTGTCTTCCTGCCCACTAATATGAACTGACGCTGATTATGAATTTTTTACGCCACGCCTACACCCAAAATGGATTTGTGGCCACTTGCATCAAAGTAACAGATATTACCGACTAAAGGGAATCCTAAAAGACCACTCACAGAGCAAATGCCTTGCACAGGAACCCCGGGGGCCCTGTTACTACCCACGTTCTGAAGTCTGGGGCAGCGCCTGAGAGTCTGCATTTCTAACAAGCTCCAGGTGACGCTAAGAACCCCACCTCAAGGAGCAAAGCTGGCAGCAAGGTGCCAGAGCAGCCCTGCTAACCTCGCTGCACACGAGGGTCACCTGGGGAGCTTTTACAACATAAAGACGCCAGAGCCCCACCCAGTCCCATTGATCAGACTCTCTGGGGGCGGGGTCTAAGCCTCGGGATGTCTTAAAAGCTCCCCCGGTGATCCTAATGTGCAGTCGGAGTTGAGAACACCAGGCTGGCCCTTTCCCAGCGTTGGGCGTATCAATCATCTCGGCCCGGCAAATGAGTTGTGAACGCAGTCTCCCTCGTGAAACAGAATTTTACCGGCAGGGAACGTGCAGCCTCTGGAATAGGAAAACAGATGTTTCTGCCCCAAGTAGGAACCATATGCTGTCAGAGCCGGGCATCTAATTCCACCTCATTTTCCAGCTGAGGCTACGGAGGTCTGGAGCCCACCCAGACGGTGAGTGGCAGGGCCAGGACCATCCGGGGCTCTTCCCACCCACTCCCCTGTGGATGTTAAGCAGGAAGTCTCTCTGGAAGGACGCAGGACTGGATGGGGCAGGTGGGTTGGGAGAAGCTGCAAGTGGTGGGTGGACATCCAGAATGGAGACGGGTGGAAAAAGGCTTTGGGGGGTGCAGGAAGGGGAGGCTACCCCTAGTTCCTTTCAAACCACAGGATTCAGGTGGCGGCTGCTCTGCCCACTCAACAGAAAGGCCTGGAAGGCTCCTGTGAAGCAGCAGGTAGGGCAGATACAGCCAGGAGACGCTCTCAGGGCAGGGACGGGTCAGGAGCCCAGAGGGCAGCATTGCCGCAAAGCTGGGACCTACCTGGTTGAGGACTTACTTCAGAGAGGGCGTGGGCAGGGCATAGCCTAGGGCAGGCTTTTAGGAAGTTTCCAGGGAAGCAAAAGCATCCCATAGTTAACCACCCGCTGCACGTGCCCTCGGAGGACTCAAGCCCATTATTTACCTGTCACAGGTGAGGAATGCCATGATCGTTCTTTTGGGGACACCCAGGCACCAAAGGCAGATGGAGAAGGCAGAGGGGCAGGAGATGCTGAGTCAGAAAAGAACACAGAGGACACAACAGTTGGCCATGGGCTCTGAGAGGGCTGTCTGCGCAGACGGGGCCAGAATGGAGAGTCATGCTAAGTGGGTAGGGAGTGGGTGCAAAGTGTGGCTCAAGCTCACAAAGAACTCTCTAGCAGTGACGGTTATCTGAGGGTGGAATTTGCCTTGCAGCGTGTGAGCCCTGTGCTGGAGCCATCTGGGCAGAGACTAGATAGCCCGGCATCCCGGAGACTATGGGAAAACTGGCTGAGCAGTGGGAGGTGGGGTGAGAAGCCTCAGCTGTCTTCTTCCAGACCAGCCAGAGGAAGCACCCTGTTATTTGACCTCGAGGGAATACAGACTGGATTCTTCAGAAAACCAGCTCTCATCCCATCTAGAGAAGACAGCGTCCATCTGCCATCTCCCAGGCAGGAAGATGGGAGGGGAAGCCAACGCCCAGCCCCAAGGTTTCTGAGCGTTCTCAGGGGGAATACATTGTTCGTCACCTCCACCTCTGATTGTCTGGCTTTTGTAGAGTTCCCCTGCCTCCCTCCAATGTGAGTTGAGGCCCCTTCTCTAGCTCCGTGCTACGATCCCTCTGCCCCTGTCCTTGGACTTCCTCCCATGCCCCCATCATGGCACACACAGGCGGGGCGAGGAGAAACACATGCCACTGGAGATTCAGGACTGGGGAGAGCGCAGGGCCATCAGGAATTTTAAACTACTGAGCAGACATCTGCTGTCCTTTGCTGCTCCCTTGGCCGTCTCCAATCCTGCAATCCCAGGCTCCAATCAGGTCCTTCCTTTTCTCCCTTCTTTGCACTACGATTCCTGTTCTTCTTATACAGAGTGGTTGTTTTCATTATATATATATATATATATATATATATATATATATATATATATATAGTCTTTCTTTTTCTATTCATGCCCTCAAGGACTCATCTCTCACCCAAATGACCTATCAAGATAGTTCTTAACGAAAGCAGCTCCTTCCCTGGGAGAGTCCGAATGCCAGCAGGTAAAATAATAATTTTTCTTCTTGCTGCATGTTCGATAACAGAGAGCTGGCCAAGTCTAGCCAGATCAATGTCCACTCTGTGTCTGGTGAGCTAGCTGGACTGGCTGGACGTAGAACTGGAACGTCTCAGGTGCGATCTCACAGCATCCCTCGACAGAGGCCTTTCCCCCAGAAACCACGCTCCATAACTGACTTCTAGGCTTGCTGGCAGTTAAGACAAGTCCCAGGAATGCTCTGGACCTGGCAGGGGACTGTGAGTCATGTGTGTGAAGTCCCATTCTTCCGATCTGGCATGCTGCTGTGTCCCCTGGCCCCGGGGCCAACAAGATCTGTCCCCCCTTTGCAGCCACGGAGCCCACAATCCAAGTATATATACTCTGTGGTTTTGAAAGCTTGTAGTGCCACTAGTATTCGCTGGGCTAGGAGCGATACCAAAGGGGGAGAGTGGACACAGGGTCGTGATGGTGGTTCGGGGTACTCAGGACAGTCCACCAAAGCGTCAGGCTTCCCTCTCCCTTGCCCGCCTATCACTGGGAACGCTTTAACGTGCATCTGTGGGGACGGGATTCACTTGCAACCACTGTGGAGAACGTATCTTTGAATTTCTTGACTTCTGTGTACTTGAATACCCCCGGGATGCAGTTGTTTCTGTCTTGCCTCTTGACCTGCTCTCTCTTTAGACTGGAGGAGGGGAAGAAGATACGCCAGTCCTCATAGTCTGCCTCTAAGCTCTCCAAAGAGCCAAAGCAGGTAGTGAGTTCAGAGTCACCAAAGACTCCCCGCCCCGTCTTTGACGAGATCTCAGATGTTCCGACGCTTCCTTTAATCCCAAGGACCTACAAGGCCGGGACTGTGGGAAGTACAGGGCGAATAGATAAAATGCCACGTGGTGCAACAGCAGGGGCCCAAGGACACTCTCTGCCTCCCCAAATACCTTGCCAACCTACGAGCAGGTTCCCAACGCTCTACAAGTTCATTCCTGTCGCATAGGGGGTTGACCTTGCTAAAATACAAAGGACCCAGCCAGGGATGAGGTTTTGAGTTTCTCTTGGCTATGAGAACAGAGATAGAGGCGAAATATCACAGCAACGCCAGGAAGAAGGTTGGGAACAAGAGCCCAGGGTGCCTGGGAGCTGGGAAAGGGGAGGCTACAGCCCCAGGCAGTGACCAGGCCTCTATTCCAGGTTTGGCCCCACTTCCGCTTTGTTCTGCGAACTTGGGCTAACTCCGAATCCCTTTTGCAAAGCGAAACCAAAAATAAACTTAACTTGCTCCCTGCAACACGGAGGGTGGCTTTACCGGTCACCTTGTTCGGGAAACTATTCTGGGACAGAGTAGTGAGCTGTTACACCATGCCAGGTACTGTTCCCAGCCTTTCACGCACATAATCCTTCCAAGGGTCCAGAGGCAGGAACTACGACCACCCCCCACTTTGCAGATGAAGATCTTGGGGCAAGCAGCCTAGAATCCCCCAGCTGGCCGGTGAGCAGCCTGCCGGGAATGAACCGAGGCGGTCTGGACCCAGAGCCCACACCTCGATCATCACGTTCTCTGTGTGCGGGGCCTGCGAGCCCCGTGCATAAACCAGGCTGCTTGCTCCAAATGTTCTAGTCCAGTGTGTGAGGGGTACGGTGTATCCCCGGTCACAACACAGGGTCCGTCTTGCATCCGTATCCTGTTGAGAACAGGATGACTGTCTAAGTCCACTTCACGACTGCCCCCCGGAACATGGTTCTCTGCTCTGACGTCAGGTAGGCACCTGTTGTTAAAACGATGGTCTTGCTGGATTTGATTTGTGGCACCGGGACTTCATTCTAATCCTGTTTAAGACAAAGCTAGTTTTCCTCCCAACGCTCTACAGTCCTGACACCGCGGGGAGGGATGAGGCGCCCAGAGCCTTTGTTACCTTTAATTAGGTGTGCTCTCATTGAGTGATTGATTGATTTTCCTCCCTGGTTGCAAGAGAGGACAGGGCGCCTTCTCCCCAGGTGCGCAGGGCCTGCTGTTGGAATTATAACAAAGCAGTAAGAAGGCCCAGCACGCCATCCCAGGTCTGCCAGACCTCCACCAGCTCCCTGTCAAACCTCAAATTGATTCTGAAATTGCTTTGAGGACGTAAAGCGGCGAACAATTTGAAACCCGTGTAATTATCTGAGCGGCTGTTGCTGGGTGACCTGGCCATCGCTGCCCGAGACCATCTGAAGGGGCCAGAGTCACAGTTCCACAACGAAACAGTTAAAGAGCTGCTGGGGATCTGTGACTCAGGCAGGACTGACCTGCCCCGAACGTCCCCAGCTCGGAGGCCGGGAGTGTGGCCGCTCTACGGGCAAATTAAAAGGCTGCCCTTGGAAATATAGCCCAGACCGCGCGGCTTTGCGAACAGACTGCTGAATCCACTGAGTGCCGGTGGAGCACCTGCCATGTGCCCGGCACATGTGCCAGAGACATGGTGGGCATATGAAAAGGTGGTACCCCTCCTGGGTGCTATGTGAACCTAGAGGAAAGAATACCAACATGGGGAAAATGTTAAATAAGAACGCACTGTTGGTTGTGAAGCACCGTATGTTGAAGCCGAAATTGAGTGGTAACGCTCAAAGCTGACAGTCGCAAAGAATCCCGCATGCCAGCTGAAGCTAAATGCTTTCCGTGCCCTCCATCGCGTGTGCTCAGGACCTCCTAAGGGTTTGGTACAGACAGAGACACTAAGGCTCGGAGAGCTGAAGTCACTGGCCCAGATTCCCCTCAGCCCTACCGGTGGCATGAACGTGAATGATGAATCCACAGGAAACACTGAGAAAGCCATTATGCTATGTAGCCTCAGCTCACCTGTTTTTGAAAAAGAAACTCTCAGAAACACATTCTGGAAAGAAGAAAACTAGATCCTGAACTCTGGGTATCACCATGGTTACAACCCTAAGGTTTTTATCCCTTAAAATTTCTGTGAACAAACATTAGTTCCAAATAGAAATTCAAACTCCGGCACTGTCCTTATGCTGGCAACAGCTCAAAATCAAGAAATCTGAAATATTTTTGGCAAGAAATTTTTAAAAGACAATCAGCACCCTCTGTTGCATGGGCATGCAGAGGGGGCGACCCCTGCCGGAGGTCCCCCTTCTCGGCCCGTCCTGGGTACTCCCAGACTCCCGCGGTCTCCCCTCCACCCCGAACCCCCCTCACCAGCACTTTTTCTATCTGTAGTTAGCAAAGCAGCAGGGAAATAATAGTGCTCAATAAATACTTGCTGAGGGGCGCCTGGGTGGCGCAGTCGGTTAAGCGTCCGACTTCAGCCAGGTCACGATCTCGCGGTCCGCGAGTTCGAGCCCCACGTCGGGCTCTGGGCTGATGGCTCGGAGCCTGGAGCCTGTTTCCGATTCTGTGTCTCCCTCTCTCTCTGCCCCTCCCCCGTTCATGCTCTGTCTCTCTCTGTCCCAAAAATAATAAATAAACGTTAAAAAAAAAAATTAAACACTTGCTGAATGAATGAGTGAATGAATGAATGAATGAATGAGTGGTGCAGCACGCAGGTGGCTGGCCGTTACCTGGCTCTGACATGGAATTCCAGAGAGCTACAAAAAGTCAGATGTGCTGGTCTTATCACACATCAAATCTCCTCTCCCCTCCCCGAATCAGTGGCTGTTCAGCTCTGGCTCAACAACCATCCCCAGGCCGCAGAAGGAGCAGGCACCCCCTCCCTAGAATAATGCCAACTTTTATGCCGTGCTGACTTCCGAGCTGGTGTTCACTGCAAATGAAAACAGAAAAGCAGGTTCCTTGCAGCCCAGCATGAAAACCCAACAAGAATTAGCCCCAGAGGAAAAATAGGTGGGGTCCGTTGGACAGATAGGCACGTTGCACCGGATCCTTGGAGGCACCCGGTATAAAAATGTAAGCCAGCGTTCCACGGAGCAGGCCTGGGAAGAGATGATTTGCCAACTATCTGCCACCTTCTGACCACCTTCCCTCCACCCACCCACTCCACCCTCCTAAGGAATCTCATGCCTGGCACAAGAAACAAACGAGGGGCTTTACTGTCCCTGTAATTGCTCCAAATCCCATTAATTACATGGTAAGCCTCCAACAATGGGCCCGCTGCCTGCCTCAATACAAGCTCAACCTGGGCAGATTTGGGGCCTCCCCGGCCTCAGTTTCCACCCTGCCGAATGAGGGGTTGATGAATGCTAAGCCCCCTCCAGGCTCTGCTTTCTACAACCCTGAGCCTGAAGAGCCGGTAGCCTCGTCATATGCCCAAAGGCACAAGACAACTAATTAATGCTCACACTGTCACTATAAAATGTTAAAACATTATCTACAAAGATGGTGGGTTGGATTCACAGAGCTTTTTTTCCAAGCTGAAAAGGACTTGTCCGGGCCAGGCATTGGCGAGGGCCGATGACCAAACTCAAGCCGGATCCCTTGCAAGCAGAACCGCTTATTATCGTGGTATTTATTGCCATTCAAGCCTTCTGAGCAATTTATAATGCCATCTCAAATTGGGTACCACCTTTAAATTCTGCTAGCTTCCTCTGTAAGAACAGGTATCCCTCACGTTATGCCAATGGCTGTGGCTAGACATTATGCCAATGGCTGTGCTAGAAGCCATGTACAGACAATATTTTGGTAACATTTTTTATGTAGCAGCAATTCCTCCAACTCATCTTTCTTAAAAGGAATTATCCTCACCGCCCCATGCCAATCTACCCCTTTTCTACATTGGAGCTTTTGCATATTGGTTTGGGATAAAGCAGGAGGTACCCATAAAGTATCGACAATGTAGCCCTGTCACCATGGAAGGCCACACACACACACACACACACACACACACAAACCACATGCACGTGTGTGCACACACACACACACACAGTTACTATGTACAAAAAGGGCACTCTGGTTGAGCGGGTTCTGACCAGCTCTCCTCCCTCCCCATTCCCTGCCCCCCCAGGACTCCCACCCCAAGAGAAGGCAGCGAGGCCTGGAGTCAGGCCGGCTTCTTAGACCTACCCTTCCCCAGCTATTGTTCCTAAAGAGGGGTTCTACTGGCATTTAGGGCGGGATAAATCTCTGTGGTGCCTACGCCCAGCCCTCAGTCATCAAACACCATTTTCTCCTCTACCCCACCAGCCATTCTGACAACCAATACCCTGCCCTTTCCCCATCCCCCTAGACCCTCACATGTTTCTGAACACCTTCTGGGGCCAGTCCACTGCCCAGACTGCCCAGAGCGCTTCTGCCTGCGTTTCCTGATGGGCACTCCAATTGTCCTGCCAGCCGGGGGGCGGGCGGGGGGGGGGGTTGCCCTGGACGCTGGCCATGAGGCTGGCCCTCTCAGCCAGAGTTACCAAACTGCCATCTGTGGCAAAGAATGTAAAGTTTTTCTTAACTACTGAACCATCATGGACCAATACTTCTGGGAAATAAAATAAAACTGAATTCATAGAAGAATAATCATGTGCTTGGCGGTTACGGCCATGTCAAACTTCAATAAAAGTGTCTAAATGCTTATTCTTAATTTCTGTACCTAATTTGTATCACAGGCTAGCAACAAGTAGTTACCAGTGGGCCACACTTGGAGTATTACTGTTCACTTCAGGTCAGTGGTCCTCAAATCGTGGTCTCTGTACCAGCAGCAGCATCCCTTGGGAACTTAACGGATCTTGAGCCCATCCCAGACCCGGTGAATCTATCTCTAGGGTAGGGCCCAGCAATCTGTGTTTTGAACAAGTCCTCTGATGGATGCTCTGAGAACCAATACTCTAAGCAGCCCCTTTCCTCAGCTGGCCTGGGACCCCAGGAGCCCTACCGAAGGTCAGGTCTGCCTAAGGATTCTAGAAGTTTCCAGGCCAGGTCTCTGGTCATGTTTTTTACCGCCCCCCCCCCCCCCCCCGTCATGGAATTAGAAAAGCCCTCTGAGGCTTGGAGGCCTTTAGAGGTGAGGGAGGGGGGAAAGACGGTGAAAATTAAGATCATTGGAGCCCCACACTGCCAGGAAAATACTCTTTAATTAGGGCCAGACTCCTGGAGATAACCAAGGGAGGCTTGCCGAGACCACTAGTCTCCATTAGCATTTTCCCAAGGGCTACATCCAGGTTATGAAATAGGAGGGCTGTGAGTGATTTGCATATAATTTGCATATGCCTACTTGGACTGCACTCTCTTCTCCAGCAATTTTCAACAGAATTACGATCTTTTCTTAGAAAACCACTGCTGCCCTAAGGGTTGTCACTTATCATTTTTCCTGGTTTCTCCTCCTCCTCACTCTCCCCCTCTGACAAATCACAACCCTAAGCAAAAGTGTAAAACAGGCAGAGAAGTACAGAAGTGGGGACAGTGGCTTCTTCTCATAGAACATGGCAGGAGCTGTTATTCCTGGTGGGGTTATGTGACCTGAGCATCTCATTCACAAAGGAATTACCAGACCTGGGAATTTCACGGTCCTGTAAAACAAAAATTTTTAAAGGGCAGAGTAGCAAATTTTCACGATGCCAACATCTTCTGTGAAAGACAGTGCATCTTATTATTCTAAAAATATTAGAAGAACATAAACATACAAAATAAAGGACAATCCTTTCGAAGGAGATAAATTTCACTTTTTTTTCCCTAAGCTTATTGATTTATTTTGAGAGAGACAGAAAGCACACGCGCAAGCTCGACCTGGGGAAGGGGCAGAGAGAGGGAGACAGAGCATCCCATGCAGGCTCCACGCTGTGGGCGCAGAACCCCATGCGTTGCTGGAGCTCATGAACCCGTGAGATCGTGACCTAAGCCGAAATTAAGAGTTGGATGCTTAACCGACGGCCACCCAGGCGCCCCAAATTTCACCTTATGAAAAACTCACCCTATGATGTTTATTTTTCTTCTTCCAAGACCGAGATCTGAATTCTGGCTTCATCGCCACAGGCTAGTGGGGCAAGTTCAGACTTTGGTGTCCCACCTCTGAGATGCGACAGTGGGAGTGATCTTGCAGGAAGCTGGGAACAGCCGCACACGTGAAGTGCCTGGCACACGGCAGACGCTCAAAACTTGGTTGAGTTTTTCATTAACCCTTGTTTTTGTTTTTTTAATCACGGTTGTTGCTGCTTTTATTACTATTACCCCCCTCCCCGTTTTTTTGTTTTGTTTTGTTTTGTTTTGTTTTGTTTAGCTTTTGTTTCTTGCCACTCCTGAAAACCATTCCTCCCACTTCCCGTTTCCCAGACTACTCATGATGGTCTGGACTTTAAAACCAGAAACGGAAGAAGTGGATTCAAGTTGAAAAAGGAGCTATGTCCAAGACTCGTAAAGAAAGGCTCCTGTTGGAACGCACAAGCTTTCTTTCCCTCCCAGTGCTTACAAAAGTGAGGGTGAGAAAGGCTTTTTTTCTATTTCCTCTAAGGATGGGCCTTATGTCAGAACGCCCAGGAAAGGCGCTGTCACCCAAGCCCGCAGGCCTGGGGAGGCACGCTGCTTTCCTGAGTTTTTCTTCAGGACACGATTTTTGGCACATCTGCCTCGAAGTGCGTGGGTTTCTCCTCCCTTGCTGTCCTCGCAGCCCAGGTCTCCGGGCTACGGCCAGTCTGAGGCAGAGGCACATCCCGATTGGCAACTCAGGCTGGTAGCAACGCCACTCTTTTGTGGGGTGACCCAAGCAACCCACCTGTCCTCTGCGTTACTGGTCTCATTGGAGGACACATCAGCAGGCTCCTGGCTGCCTGGCTCCAAATGTCGGCATGAAGTAACTGCCCCTCCGTGTGATGAATCAGTGCACATCTTCTCCGTCGATCTGGGCAGTAAATTCTGTCATGTGCAGGCTTCGTCACCCCTTCCTAGATTAATTCCGTCAACAGTACGAACGTGGGAATTCCTGCGGCACCTGTGACCACCCTCCATACTCCCCTGCCCCTTCGACGAAAAATCCAGGATTAAGCATCTCTTTTGTGTGTTCCCACAGCACCACGAGTTTCCCCAGCGTAGCGTATCCCAAGGTGGTGTGGGTGCCTGCTCTTTCTCGCCCCATGGCCTCGCCAAGATGGGAGCTGTGGGCACGTGACCTGTCTTGCTCACCATCGAATCTCTCAGTGCTCAGCACGTAGCAGGTGCATGGTAAATCTCTCTCGAGCTAATGAATCCAAAAATGAATGAATGAAATTTAGCCAGTTTGAGCCTGAGAGACGCCCAAGGACTACAGCCGTTGTCAACTGTGGGCAGTTTTGCCTCCCAGGGGACATCTGGCAATTTCTGGAGACACTTTTAGTTGTCACCAGCTCAGGAGTTGGGAGGGTGCTACTGGGATCCACAGGACGGAAGCCAGGGATGGCGTTAAACATGCTACAATGCTTAAGACAATCCCCACACAACAGATGAGACAACGGAGGTTCAGAGAGGTAAAGGAAGTCATCCAAGAACACGGAGCTATTCAGTAGCTGGGATGAAACTCAAACTAAAATATGTCTGACACCAAATCTATGCCCTACAGCGAAAGCCAGAGAGCAAGAGGGATCCCAAAGGCATACAGGGCTGATGGTAGAAATGTAACAGTTGTGCCATTAAGTTTTGCCTTTATTCTGATTTTTCTTCACTGATGAGATAAAGACAAGGAGACAAAGCGGCCACCTGGGACCAAATAGTTCTTCCCAAGAAGCCTGTTTGGATTCCCGGATTTCCCCAGTGAGTTACTCTCTCAGGTTAGGACGAGAATCTGTACTTGTGCTGATGTTCCTCCAGAACATCCTTGACAGCCATCTGCCATCTGGCCAGTTCCGACCCATCTCTCAAGGACAGCATGAAAGTTTCCTCCTCTGTGGCACCAAGTCTGACCCCCTTGGGAGGGAGCCACCACCTGACCTCCATCAGAGGGCACCGAAGGAGCTCCCAGGCAGCTCCCAGCT
This sequence comes from Herpailurus yagouaroundi, assembly GCF_014898765.1. Classification (NCBI taxonomy): domain Eukaryota; kingdom Metazoa; phylum Chordata; class Mammalia; order Carnivora; family Felidae; genus Herpailurus; species Herpailurus yagouaroundi. Next base: position 26,523,653 of record NW_024412397.1, on the reverse strand, counting down.
CACACGCCCGTGCTCCAGCCGCATCCCGGAACGCCAGTGCCCTCCTGAGTCCTGCTCCCAGCTGGCGGCTTCCCTGCCCGGCCCTCAGGTGCCCTGTGTCCAGTCCACGGGATCTCCTTGAGGCTGTCCAGGCCTCACTTGTTCATCCCGCCCCACCCAGCACTGGCCCTACACCAGGAAGTTTGTCCAGCGCCCCTCCTGGCCTCGCCTGGTCGCGCCACACTACCACGATTAGCCATGTCACCCACTGTGTCACGACTCTATCCTACTCCTCCAGCAAGTATCCAAGCGATGACTTTTATACCGCAGTTTAACACCCACTTGGTTCTTTATATATACAGGGCCATGTGTGCCTGCCTGGCTTCTGGAGGCAGAGTGTCTGGGTTCAGATCCTGGCTCTGCTGCTTTCTCCCCATGAAATCTTGGGCAGGCTACTTAAATTCTCTGTGCCTCCCCTGAAGAGCAGAGAAATACCAGCACCTAGCTCACAGCAATGTTGGGAGTATTAAATAAGTCAAGAGCTTAGCCAAGCACCTGGCCCGTAAGAAGTACTCCAGAGGAATCAGCTCTGGTCGTGTCATGAGCCGCGCCCCTGGGAGCTCAGTCGCCCCTAGGCTTCGGGGACAGGATCTCAACCAGTTGCTGGTCCAGCCGTGAGCCAGTCATGATGCCGGTGCTGGTACAGATGCTGGGGCAGCGGTGAGCAGGCAAGCTCTCCCATGATGCCGTGGGGCAGGGGTGCCTTAGTAAGCGGCCTTCGTGAACACAGTCGCTGATATTCTATGTAGTTTCCTTGCTCAGTTCCTACTGTCGTCTCATCTGACATTCTCATGGCTATCCTTGGATCCAAGAAGCTCTTGCATACACGCTTCACTCATCCTCTTTTTTGTTACAGTTAATACTACCTCCAACCCGTTATAAATGTGGGCCTTGGGCTCAGAGAGGTTAAGTGGCTTTCAAAGGTCACACAGTATTCAATCTGTGAATTCAAAGCTAGGCTTTCTGCTTCCCAGGCCAGTTGTGGCTGGCATGCCCCCCTTCAGGGGGACACCATCCACAAGCCCACCTAGAGTCGTGGAATGGATCCACCCTGCACCCAGCAAGGCCCAGAGGCCTCAGGCCAGCTTGAGAAGAGGGACTACCAACAAAGAGCATGGGGCAGTCATTCTCAAGTCTGCCTGGGAATTAGAATCACCTGGGGAGAGGATGTGGAAAAACTGGAGCTCAGGTGAACTTGAAAATCAGTGCTGGCGAGGATGTGGAGAAACGGGAACCCTCTTGCACTGTTGGTGGGAATGCAAACTGGTGCGGCTGCTCTGGAACAGTGTGAAGGTTCCTCAGAAAATTAAAAATAGATCTACCCTATGATCCAGCAATAGCACTGCTAGGAATTTATCCAAGGGATACGGGAGTGCTGACGCACAGGGGCACTTGTACCCCAATGTTTATAGCAGCACTCTCAACAATAGCCAAATTATGGAAAGAGCCTAAATGTCCATCAACTGATGAATGGATAAAGAAACTGTGGTTTATATACACAATGGAATACTATTTGGCAATGAGAAAGAATGAAATCTGGCCTTCTGTAGCAACGTGGATGGAACTGGAGAGTGTTGTGCTAAGTGAAATAAGTCAGGCAGAGAAAGACAGATACCATATGTTTTCACTCTTATGTGGATCCTGAGAAACTTAACAGAAGACCATGGGGGAGGGGAAGGGGAAAACAAAAAGTTACAGAGAGGGAAGGAGGCAAACCATAAGAGACTCTTAAAAACTGAGAATAAACTGAGGGTTGATGGGGGGTGGGAGGGAGGGGAAAGTGGGGGACGGGCATGGAGAAGGGCACCTGTTGGGATGAGCACTGGGTGTTGTCTGGAAACCAATTTGACAATAGATTTCATATAAAAAAAAGAAAATTAGTGCAACCGTTATGAAAACTAGTATGGAGATTCCTCAAAGTTTTTAATTACAAAAAAATTTAAAATAGAACTACCATACGATCCGGCAATCTCATTTCTGAGTATATACCCAGAAGAATTGAAAGCAAGGTCTCAAAGAGATCCTTGCACACCCGTGTTCAGAGCAGCAGTATTCACAATAGCCAAGAGACAGAAGCAGCCCAAACGTCCATGAACAGATGAATGGATAAGCAAAATGTGGCGCATACATAAAATGAAATATTATTCAGCTTTAAGAAGGAAAGAAATCCTATCACATGCTACAACCTGGATGAGCCTTGAGGAGATTATGCTAAGTAAGTAACAAAAAGGCAATTACCAGCACAATTACATAGGAGGTATCTAAGGTAGTCAAATGCACAGAAACAGAAAGTAAAATGGTAGTTAGCAGAGGCTGGAGGGAATGGAGAAGGGGGAGTTGATGTTTAACGGGTACAGAGTTTCAGATTCGCAAGACGAAAAGCTTCTGCCGATGTGTTTCACAATAATGCGAATGCACTTAACACTACGAACCATACACTTAGAAATGGTTAAGACGGTAAATTGTGTTATTTGCTTTTTGCCACAATAAACACAATCTTTTTAATTAAATAAAGGTCCCTTGCTTGGGCCCTGCCCCAGACAAATTAACCCAAAATTGTGGAGTGAGCCCCGGGGCACCAGTGTTTTCAAACCTCCTTCCCCCAGCGCCCCACCCTAGCCCACTTCCCTGTGAATCTGAGGTTAGCTGGTAATCACTGCTCTATTTCCTTGCTACTCAAAGTCTGGTCCTAGGACCAACAGCACTGCCCTGGTAGCTCGTTAGAGATGCAAAGTCTCAGCCCTGCCCCAGACCTACTGAACCATAACTTGCATCTTATTAAAATCCCCGGGGCATTGGGGAGTGGCACCTGGTGCAGCAGAGGACAGAAGACACAGAACACAGACAGCTCCCCCCTCCCGGGCCCAGCCTCAAGTGGGGAGATCTCTCTGTGGGTGAAGTTGCCAGATTTAACAAACAAAAATACAAGACTAGATTTGAATTTAAGACAAATGACAAATGATTTTTTAGCATAAGTATGTCCTGTGCAATATTTGGGATATACAGGCTAAACTTTTTTTTTCATTGCTTATCTGAAATTGATTTATTTTATTTATTCATTTTGAGAGACGGAGAGACAGAGTGCATGCACATGCACACATGAGCAGACGAGAGGCAGAGAGGGAGAATCCCAAGCAGCCTCCGCACAGTCAGCACAGAGCCCGACGTGGGGCTCGAACCCACGAACCCGTGAGATCATGACTTGAGCCGAAATCAAGAGTCAGACGCTGAACCGACTGAGCCATCCAGGCACCCCGTTTGCTTATCTGAAATTCAAATGTAACTGGGCATCTTCTGTTTTATCTGGCAAGCCTACCTGTAGAGCCCAGTGAAGGAGGAGAGAGGAGACAAGTGTGTGGGGTTACTGCACATAATGGCCAAGAGCTGCTGGAACTAGTTTAGGAAATGATGAGCAGTGAAAGGTAAGGGCAACACTGGGTCCCCAGGAGCAAGACCCAGCCCTTTCAGAAAGCTCCTTTAGGAAGGTGTCTCCAGCTGAGCTTTCTTGGAGACCGGAGGAAAAAGAACCAACAGTTGTCCCCTCCCTTCCAGGCCAGCCCACCGCTCCAGAGATCACTGACAGCTGGGAGAAGGGTTCAAAGCTGCAGGCCACTGGAAGTCCTAGCCTTGACACTGGCTTTCATTTTTAACATTCTCCCGGGACTTTACAAGCATGCAGGCAGGCATTTTTTGCAGCCAGCACAAGAGTCCTGAGCGACCTGTTAATGGGTATGGTTTCCCTCCACTGCCCCTCCTCTCCTGCAGTCCGCACAGACACGCAGGGTGAAAGGAGCCCTCTATGGAGGACATAGTGACCGTGGGCATGGCTGCACTCTCCCGTCCTCTTTTCAGGCTGTCAGAGCCTAGAGTATCATCTGCCTGGGCAATGCCTTCAAGAGTGCCAATTAATGTTGGGACAAATGTGTATGATTGCAGAAGCCAGTTGAGTTGAGACACTTGGAACACAGCGACTTCTGCATAAAGCCAAGTACCTGGAAAGCTGACCTTGAGAAAAGCACCGACCAGTCGTCAACTATTGGAAATCTGCTGGGGGGAAATTGGCATACCAATACTGAATTAGGCTCACAGGACCCAGGGATGTTTGAAAATTCAAAACCCTAACAAAACACAGGAAAATGACTGAACTTTTTCTGTAATCTGGTGAGGAAGGCAACCTTGGGGGATCATGTGCTTGGATTCACAATAAAGTGAAGGTTATCCTCACAAGGGCTCTTGATGTCCAAGGTCATCCCATTTTCCCTTCCTCCTATCTCCCCACTCCACCCTGTTTGAACACAAAGAGCAATGGTCTGGTACTCAGGAGACTCCCACTTGGCCACTTTCTAGCCTTATGACCCTTAAGAAGTCACCTGCTTCTTTGGGACTCAGTTTCCTCATTTTAGGCAAAGTGGGAAGTAAGGAGGCAGACCGGGACCTAGGATCAGCCCCACACTCTGTAAGAATGGCAGCTCCTAATGGGCGTGGATGAACCAGCTTTTCTGGGGGGGGGGGGGCTGCAGAGTTCGACTCCCGCCCCCCTCCATCCAACTGCCCTGGCCTGGCCCTGCCTCTCCAGGCTGGGTGAACTCAAGTCCAGCTCTGAGAGGGGGGCTCCATCAGCCTCACGGCCCTCCCCTGCAAAAGTGTAACACAAAATGGAAAGAGGTCTATAAACATGCCTTGGAGACAGACCCTATGGATCCAGATAGACTTTCATGACCACATAAGCACCCGGAAGCCCCCAGCCCAGCCCTGCTCAGGGAGGACCAGTAGCCCTCACTGCCCCCACCCCTCTTGCCCCTGGAGATTCACATCATCAACTTTCCAGCCCCCCAGGCTTCCCATCCAGACCCCAGCTGCACCACCAACCACTGCCCTGAGCCTCAAAAGAACACTCCTTTATTCATTTTTCCCTTTCCCTACAGATGTAGTAGAATTGGAATTGTCAAAAGACTAAAAATCATCACGGAAAATAAACGGAGGAAGTTTTTAAAAAGGTTGGGGTGTGGAGACTTTGACAAGAATGACCCATCCATATATGGGTTTGGGAATAAGAAGTAACTGAATGCAGGGCATGGGTATGTGAGGAGCCCAGACCCCATCTTCCCAGCGTCTATCACCACAACCGCTCAGCCTGGGGAGGAAGCCACAGGTTAGAACTCCGGGGAGGCGGTTATGGTATGGCGAAAAGTCGAGAGACCTGGTTCTCCTGTGTGACCTTGAGCAAGCTGCCAGGCCTCTCTGGACCTCAGTTTCTCCCTCTGTAAAAGGGGGGATATGTGTATCCATCACACATGGTTGCTCTGGGAATTGTATGAAATCATAAATGTGAATACGTCTACCACATAGGGGACCCTCCACAAATGCTGCCTTCCCACAAGGTTTGGCTAACACCACGCCCTAGCGAGACATCATGACCGAGGTTAGGCCTTCAGGGAAGCAGGTGCCATCATCATCTCTGACCTGAGGCTCTGGCACAAGACAGGATCTACAATTTTTTTTTTTAATTTTTTTTTTCAACGTTTATTTATTTTTGGAACAGAGAGAGACAGAACATGAACGGGGGAGGGGCAGAGAGAGAGGGAGACACAGAATCAGAAACAGGCTCCAGTCTCCGAGCCATCAGCCCAGAGCCTGACGCGGGGCTCGAACTCACGGACCGCAAGATCGTGATTTTTTTTTTTTTTTAATTTTTTTTTTTTTTTAGGATCTACCATTTTTGACCCAGACTTCCAGGCCGGCTTCACCCAGGGCTCAGATTCCAGACACAAAACATGTCCCCAAATGTTGCGTGTCCCCAAGGAGCCCAAATGAAGCCACTGCTCCTGAGGATGCCAGGTCCAGAACCTGTTCGTGAAAGACACCGTGAACTGACTGTATAGGTTCCTTGCAGGTGGCTGCCATGGGCAAGCTTTACACACAATGTTTCCCTTAATTGTCACAGCAGCCCGCCCCCCGCCCCCATGTCATCACATCCATCACCATCGCCATTGTATACATGGTGTTAAGTCAGTACTCAGTCCTGCAGCTAAGGAGGGGGGAGGGGGAACAGAGGGGGCAGTACTCAAACTGCAGAGTGTCTGACTCAGTGGATCTCAGCCCCTACTGGAGAGAAGAATCATCTGGAGAGGCTTTAAAACAGACGGATCCCTGGGTCCCTTCCCGGACCTTCTGATTCTGTAGGTATGGGTAGTCCAGGGCATCGGTATTTTAGAATTTCCTGGGGCCATTCCAGTGTGCAGCCTGGGTGGAGACAGCTCATCCTGAGCTCAAGCAGTCCTTTCCCCTTCCGGAGGATTCTGTGCCTCCCCACCCCAGCCCACCTCACTTAAGTGCATACACACTACTGATGGGCCCCATGCCCTTCCACAGTGCCACAGACCTGCACTCAGCTTGAAGGCTTCTAGGCCCACAGGTGCTCAGGGGAAACTGAGGCTGGGGTGAACTTACTGGCAGTGGAGGCCCCACTATTTGTCTTCTGCTCTCTGCCGCCCCCTATCGATAGCAAAAAGCAGAATGTGTCGTAGTGTTCACCTATGTAACTTCCCTCCTCTGAGGGAACATGTCTGGAACTTCCTGCTTCACATACCTGCCTGTAAGCCCATCCCCCACCCCACCCCCACCCCACCCCCAGGAGAAGGTGCTGGCCTCCTCCACCCTGCTCGGTTATCAGGCGTCTGGCTTCCTGGAAAGATTCCTCTGCCTTCCCCCTGCAGCTCAGTGAGGCAAGTCCCAGGCAGCCCTTCCAGACCGTCTCTGCTCCAGGCCTGGGCAAATGCTGGCATAGTGGACAGGCCATTCCTCACCCCAGAAGGGTAAAATCCATGGCTGTGTCCTCCCTGTGGTCAAACCCAACTCACACAAGCCCAACACTGAGCTCAGGACCAAAGCCACCAAGTGTTCATTTATTTGCCTGACCTTGGCCCTGCCATATGTGACCCCTGGGGCAGGGGCAATTGTTCTTGAGACAGGATCTATTGTTTGCTCAGTCCTGTGCCCAGCCCTCCAGTTCCCCATCATTTCTGTTAGTTTCTAATACGAAAGAGTCTTGCCCTTGAGAGGGTGTTCCTAATATCATGAGGGGTAGCTGAGGGCTAGGGGTCCCTGGAAGGGTCAGTTCTTGCCCACACTGGTCACGCATGCCTAGTTTGCTGAGTGAGGCCCCTGCAGTCACCTGGGGCTCAGGGGTGGAGGGTTCTGCCCTGAACAGCCCTCTTCCTCCCACAGGCCACGGGCACTGTCCCAGCCTGCTCCCTTCCCAGGAGCCAAGCCCAAGGGCATAGCCTGTTGAGCCACCAGCCGCTGTAAGCACAAAGCCTAGATGCCTTTTTCTTTTCAGAGAGGAGATAGACAGAAATAGACAGGGAAAGTCAGGCAGCTCTTGGCAAGCATCAGAAGCTAAGGTATATTTTTCCTAATATAATTTTTCTATCAATTAGCAAGTACTTGTGAGCAATTCCAGAACACCAGTGTGTGTGTGTGTGTGTGTGTGTGTGTTGAAACTCTGTAACCGAGAGGCATTCAGTGGGGTTCCTAAAGTCCTGGCCGTGGTGGTGGGTGTGTGCAAGCAAGCATGCTCACACATTTGTTTGGAGACGTGGCCGGCAAGGCCTCTGGAGCCACACTGTACGAGTTCACATCCTGCCTCTGGCCCTTGAGCCTTTCTGGTGTGGCCTTAGGCCAGTGCTTACCTCTCGTGTCTCAGTTTTCCCACCTGGTAAGTGAGGCTAATCAAACAGCCGAGGGCCTTGCACACAGGAAGTACTTAATAGACGTTAGCTATTGTTACCGACTTGGCACTCTGAAGGGACATAAAGTGAAATATTCAGTCCACCAATCTTTTTTTTTTTTTTTTTTGTCATCAAAAGGAATGAGCCACAGCACATGCAACCAAGTAGGTGGGTCTTCTAACAATATTGAGTGAAAAGGACTTCAAAGATTATACACGGTATAACAGGCTTTGTATAAAGCTAAAAATAAATACAGTAAGACACACTTTTTAGGAATACATATAAATGCAGTGAAACTAGATAAAAGGGAAAATAGGAGAATGATAAAGTCAGAATGAAGGAAGACGATTACCTCAGTGGGGAGACCGGGAGTGGTGGGAGGCAGGATCATGAGTTTGGACGTAGGTGTGGTCAAGTCCGTGCTTTGTTTTGGATGATGAGCTCTTGGGCGCTTATTACATTAATAAAAATAACTAACATAACTACATAACTAATAACAGCAGACCATGAATGGGCCAGTAGAATGTCATGAGACAAAGACTATGATTAAGTCAGTTGTAAGCATCAACAGTATGAAAGAGGGAAAACAGAGACAAACATATTGGGACCCCACAGCAGACCGGATACTGTCCTAGGCTCTGGGTTTACACCAGCGAATGTAATAGAAAAAAAAAATCCCCACCTTCTCGGAGCTCACATTCTAGTGCAGGGAGAGAGACCGTAAACACAATACACAGGGTCAGTATATGAGTGTCATGGAGAGAAACAAAGATCCGGGAGACAGGAAGCAGGTGGTCCGCGAAGGTGTCATGGAGAAAGTGACATTCAAGCAAAGTCGTGAGGAAGGGGAAGGAAGAGGCTTGTACATTTCTGAGCTTCTAGGGGACTGAGCTTCTAGGCAAAGGGAACAGTCTGGGCAAAGGTCCTGAGCCAGGAGTCCCTGGGAACTGGCCAGCTAGGCCAAAGCGGAGTGATCCCAGGGAAGGTGGGCAGATGGGTCAGGAGAGATAGTGGGGGCCTTTCAGGCTACTCTGAAGACTTTGGCTTCTACTCTGAGCAACATGGAGAGCCACTGGAAGGTTCTGAGCAAAGGAGGAAACCATCTGATACCTTTTAAAGAATCTCTCTTGGCTGCTGCCTTGAGAACGGCCTATGGGGGCTGGGGGAGGGGGGGTGGGCCTGGAGGCTGGGATAATCAGGAGGCTATTGTGGAAACCCAGGTGGGAGATGAAGCTCCTAGAATCTGAGCAAACAGCGGAGAAGGTGAGAAGTGGTCAAATCCTGGGTGGAATTATGACCCGGCTACCGCTCTCCTCCGAGGCTCCCAGGCTGGCAGCAAAGACCAGACACACGTCCCAAGAACCACAAAACGTCATCTACCGTAAACGCTACAGCAGTTCATGTGGAGTCCTGAAGAGCACTCTGTCAGGAGCAGGGAGTGTGCCAGCAGCTCGTCCCTGCTCCTGAGACCCCAGCTCTGGGCAACCTCTCCCCCCCTGGGAAGGAGGTCCTCGTGTTCTTCCCCCAAATCCTCTTGTGGTCCACCTGAACGGAAATCCTGGTCACCTGTATGGCCACCGAGGTGATGTTCCGCCCCTGGCTGGGGTCTGTCAGCTGCATGAGTTCCTCCTCATGACTAGGCTTTCCCCTGTACCCCAGCCAGGGTTCCCCCGAGCGAAGCTTTAAATCAGTGGTTCTCTGCCTTGGCTGCCCGTTGAAATCACCTAGAAAAATTGAAACATTTGCTGGTGCCTGAGTTCCACCCCCGGAGACTGCTGTAATAGGTCTGGGGTAAAGCTTGGGCACTGGCATTTTCTCAAAGCTTCCAAGGGATTCTACTAGGCAGTCAGGGCTGACAGCCACTGCTCAAGCGGCCTGCTCTGGCTTCCCTGCCCCCGTTCCTTACAGGTGTTTCGTCACCGCTAGCCTCCCGCCGGGGGCCCCCCCCCCCCCCGCTGGTGCCTCCTCCCCTGAAGTGAGGTAACCTCTGAAGGCCCGCTCGACCCCGAGGTGAGCTGAGAGTGCCCATCTAACCCACACAGTGGGCTGGGACCCAGGGCCGCCCCATGGTCCTGAGCGGGCACTCAGAACCACCCACTTCCAGGAGCCCTGGGGCTGCATCTAAGGCCAGAAAAGCCCTGCGGCTCAGATACACTTAATCAAGGCTGTGCTGGGCTGGCTCCCCTCCCCGGCTCCTCCCCATCCTTCCCCCTTTAGGACTAGAACTTGGAATGCATTTTTATTAGACTTTTCCTAGGTGAAAATGGTGCCGGGCTGGGGGTGGGGAAGCTGGATGGAGTGTGATTTACACTTACCCTGAGTCCTCACACCTCCCAAGGGCAGCTGCTCACAGAGCCTCCGGCAGATGGGGAGCACTGCACGGGCTGCTCTCTGGTCTGTCCTGGCCCGGAGCCACACCCCTGCAGAAGCGCCCCGAAATCTCAAATGGCCACAGACCCTTTGGAAAATGGGTAGGGGAAGGTCGGTGCTGGCAAAAATGCCACTCAGAGAGACTACTCACATGCCCCAAGCCCCATACACATCCGGTCAGGTTGCTCCTACTACATTTTCTCTCTGCTCCACACAGCTATTGGACTCTCGTCTGCCTCTGAGTTCTAGCTCAGGCTTTGATCCTGGCTCCGCCTCCAGCAAGAGAGGCCATTTTCCCTGGATACAGACTTCCGAGGCACCTGCTGGCCTTTCTAGAGAGGGTGCTCTTCGTCAGGTCAGTTTCTGATGGACTTGGTTTGCCCAGGGCCCTATAAACGCTCTAGCAGGATTTCTCAGTGTTGGTGCTACTGACATTTTGGACTTCTTTGCTGGGGATGGGGTTCCTGCTCATTGTAGGGTGTGAGGCAGTGTCCCAGGCATCTCCCCGCTGTCAGTAGCACCCCTCCCCACATCTCTGACCGTAAAAACGTCAACAGATGCCACCATATGCCCCCAGGAGAGGTGGGGGGAGGGAACAGGCAAAGTCTCCCCAGTTGAGAACCACTATGTGATAGCAATATGACCAGAACTTCTGTAGGACAAGGGCTATGCCGGTGACTTCCGACAGACTGCTCACCCCAGTGACCGGTACGGAAAACCCGGCTGTGTTAGTTACTGTGTGATCTTTCTCAGGAAGCCGAACCTCTCCGGGCTTCCGTGCCATGCTCTGTAATACAATAATAACGACCAACGTGTGCTCAGGGCTGGCCCTGTGCTAAGCACCTGGCATGGGGTTTTCTCACTTAACGTGACATTCTTCTCATTTAACCCTCAATGTTTTTCTGGAAAAGGTATCGTCCCCATGCTACAGATGAGGATACTGAGACTCAGAGACGTTAGGCAACTTGCTCAAGGACACACAGCAAGAAGGCAGGCGGTCGACGCCAGAGGCCTCAGACTTACCCACAGGTCTATGCTCCCTCCCTAAACGAGGGGCTTGGGCCTGAGACTACCTCAGGAATCCTTTGTAGTTCCACGACCGTGCCCTTCTGATGTTGCCGCTACAAAAAGAATGTTCACTGGGGGTCCTGTATTCTTTGCGCCCCTTGCCCTGCCCTCCAGGAGACAGTGCACACACACTTCCCCTCATTCGGTATGCTCCTACTGTGTTCTGTGCGCTGTGCCAGGATCCAGCTGTCAGCGGGAGGTGGAATTTACCCTCTGGTGAGGACAGAGATACGAAACAGCTCGTTAGACTTTTATTTCAACTGTGATCGGGGCTAACAGGGGACCCGACCCAGCCCAGCGGGTCAGGGGAGGGACACCCTAGCTGCTCTCCGATGGGTGTGCAGGGGTGAAGCCCATGAGGCTGAGGGAAGCCAGCTCCCAGAAAGAGCCGTGGGCATTCTGCCCCAGGAGGAAAGGAACACTGCTTGCTCTAGAAACCAAAGGGAAGAGGGTGCAGAAGAAGGCTGGTAAGGGGGGCAGGCCCTCCGAGTCCTGGCAAGAATTTCTACCTTTATCACAGAAGCCACAAGAGGCCGGCAGAGGGTGGAAATAAGGGGGTGACTTAATCAGGTGAACATGCTTACCAGAGCAACTACGGTGTGCCCTGGAAAGATCGGGGGGGGGGGGGGGGGGGGGGGCACGGGGAAACCCAGGGAGGCCAGTGGGCCGCGGGGCTGGTCCAGGGAAGGTGCTCTGGGCTGCGTGGCGACAGGAATGGAGAGGCATGTCAGACTCCAGGGACAGAGGGGAGCAGGTGGGGCTGAAGCTGGAGGCCCGGTGGACAGAGCCGATGGTGGTGCTAACAGGAGGAGGGTGCACAGGGTGTGAACACATTGCGTGTGAGGGTTTCTGTGCGCGACAACATTGGACTGAACGAGTGACTGAACAACAGATCTACCAACTGATTAATGGGTAAATGGTGCCGAGACCGCTTTCCTAGGGTGAGGCTCACTGGGAGGCACCTGCCGACTCAGGATACACCCTGGGCAGGAACGGACGTACCCCAAAGAAGGCACCCAGGCAGGCAGCGACGCCCTGGGGAAAGAGCCCACATAATGAAGCTCTGAGTTATTACTACTATTACCTTATCAGATCTGACAAGATCGTAGTCAAAGGTGGGGCCGCTGCAGTGTAATACAATATAAATGGGCTCTCGGGTGGCGGTTGGCTGTTGCCTTGATTCTTATTCACTCAGAAGCCAAATCACGGTGCTAATGTGAAACATGTGTGAAATATCCCTTTTTCATGCACTGGCAATGAAAGGGCTTCACAAATCTGTAGCCAAATGAATGTACTTATGAGTAATGGGAATCTGCACACGGGCACCATTTTATTACCACGTACAAGCCAGCTTCATCGAAGCTTCGATTTCACGTGAAAGAAAGCACTCCGGCCACCAGGGAGGCGAGGAAACACCAGCACAAGGCCCCTAGTTGAGAAAGTGACACGTAATTGCTAGCCAGGGCCCGAGGATTTTAAAACTGTCCTTAACACCATTTTCCGTTGCTCCTACGACCACAGCATGTCGGGATGGGAAAGGACCTCAGGCCACTCAGCTCACCTGTGCGATGAGGACAGACACTCTCGTAGCATCCCCCAGTTCATCAGTGGCAGATCTGGGACTAGAACCCATACCCTGTCACCGGTCTAGACCATGATGCTTCTACCCCTGGGTTCAGGACTCCCTGCCAACCTTTCTGGAGAGTTCATAAGTCTAGGGCTCAGGATGGAGTCTTTACTGAAACCACCAGAGCCAATGAAAGTAAAGACTATTTCCAATGTCCCAGGTTGGCAGGCAAAGGACACTGTCCTTGGCAGATGTTTTGGTGACTGTGGGATGCTAGGGAGCTGGAGACTGAGTCACCTGGATAACAAAGCATAGAAATCTGGGAGCAGGGGCGCCTGGGTGGCGCAGTCGGTTAAGCGTCCGACTTCAACCAGGTCACGATCTCGCGGTCCGTGAGTTCGAGCCCAGCGTCAGGCTCTGGGCTGATGGCTCAGAGCCTGGAGCCTGTTTTCGATTCTGTGTCTCCCTCTGTCTCTGCCCCTCACCCGTTCATGCTCTGTCTCTCTCTGTCCCAAAAATAAATAAATGTTGAAAAAAAATTTAAAAAAAAAAAAAAAAGAAAAAGAAATCTGGGAGCAAAGTCTTGTTTCCTTATCTGCTCACATATAAATGCATATTCTGCCTACTTCTAGAAGAGGATTTGGGGTGGTTTATAATGGAACGTATACACACATGTAACCAAATAGTGCAGACTGACATCAGATTGCAGAATTGTTTTTAATAGCAAAAAAAAAAAAAAAAAAAAAAAAAAAAAACTGGAAATGATCCAAGTGTCCCTCAATAGGGGGCTTGTTTTAAAAATTCCTATCCAGGAGCACCTGAGGTGGCTCAGTCGGTTAAGCGTCTGACTTCGGCTCAGGTCACGATCTCATGGTTCGTGAGTTCGAGCCCAGCATCGGGCTCTGTGCTGACAACTCAGAGCCTGGAGCCTGCTTTGGATTCTGTCTCCCTCTCTGTCTTGCCCCTTCCCTGCTCATGCTCTTTGTCTGTCTCTCAAAAAGAAGTAAATATCAAAAAAAAATTTTTTTTAATAAATAAAAATAAAAATTCCTATCCATACATCCAGTGAATACTACACAGCTATTAAAAATAAATAAATAAATAAATAAATAAATAATCAAATACATAAATAAATGAGAAAGTGCTCTCTGTACTAATATGGAGACATTTCAAGGATACACGTGTAAGGAAATTTAAAAAGCAAGGTATAGAATATCTAACAGGCTATATTTTGTACGGTAAGGTGGAAAACTAAAAATACATATTCAAATTTCTCCATTTTAGCATAAAGTAACAATGGAAGCATAAACCAGAAAGTTATGTAAATGGTTATCTATGGGGCCAAAAGGGCTAGAGGGAGAACTCTGGGTATGTGTGTCTTTGTAGGTCTTTCTGATTTTTGAACTGTGTAAACGCTTTACCTATTCAAGAATTCTAATTCAGTTAAACACAAGAGGAAAGAGGAAATGGGAAATAATTCCAGGTACAAGAGCCAACAATGTCCCTTCTGCCTTCTCCCAGAAATGGATGCTACTCCTGCCTTGCCTGGGCTCCCACAGTCCCGTGGACCCAGAAGTTGGGAGGGGGATGGCAGGTCTCACCGGCCTCCAGCCTCGAAGAGGCGAGGACCGGAGGACAGATAAGCAGCCCGCTGGGGCTGGAGGCCGCCGTGGCCCGGCCTCCCTGCCTCAGCACTGGAGAGAGCGGTGAAAGCTGGGGCCCACACCAGGCCTATGCCACTCAAGGCTGCCCACATCTGGAGGGCTGTGCGCACATCTGCTCCCCGACTCAGGCCTGACTCACATTTGTCCCGGCTGCTGACATTCCGTGGTCCCAGGAGCAACCGAACCGCACTAAGAACTATGTGCACACAATTAGGCTCCTGCCTGCCCATAGCTCCAGCCCACCACACCCCAGGCCCTCCTCACTGTGTTCCCAGCTTGACTGTCAATGTCCCCAGTTCTGGGCAGCAGTGCCTTCGGCTAAAGACGGTGGCTCCGGTCCTAGAAACGAGCTCTCCCTTCCCAGGCTCCTCTCTGACCCGCTCCCGGAATAGGAGGGGTGGCTGACCATCAAATCAATTACAATTCACTGCCACCACCCAGCTGTCCATTAGCAAAATTAATTCTAGTCTATTAATAAATTATATCCATACTATAGAAAGCCATATTATAAAAAAACAAGAGTGATGTGTATGAGTAGGTTTTTTTTCAAGATATATTAAGTAAAAACACAAGCTGCAGAACACAATATATAGCTTGATCCCATTTGGGGGCAATCTGGATCTATTTTCCAGACCCACGGTGACAATACAGATGTAACGATGCCCTGAACTGTTGACAGTGGTTGTCTCTGAGTGGGGAGGGGGCTATTACAATTTCCTTCACTTTCTCAGTGAAACACTTCTAATTTTTTTCTTAGATGAAGCAGTTATTATTTCTGTAATCTGAACATAGATCTCTCTCATTCATTACACACTTCATTGGGCTGGTTTGCTAAGTCAGAGGCTCAGGGCAAGACCTCCCCTCCCAACCCTGCACTTCCTGGAAGATGGCAAACGGAGGCCCAGAGAGGTCACTCTTTTCTTACTTAGCATCATGCAGCAAGTGAGTTAACAGCAAAGCTGGGCTCAGAGCTCCTCCCTCCCGACCAATCCCTGTGCTCTTTCCACGACACAATGTGGCCTTAAAATCAAACGAGTGCATATTTGTGGAGGGTTCGTTACATGGCCGAGAGTGGGAAACGGGAAATATTGGCCAAAAAAAAATAGACTTAGCACTCCAGGCCTCATTACCTGGCTGCCAGGTCCACACCACCACCTTTGACTGATGAAAGATTCCAGACAAGTGTTCATTTAAAGATGAACCATTAACTGTAAATCAAAGCCCACAGTGAGTGCTGAGTTATAAAGTGAATTAGAATAAGTGGGTAAATGGATGGCTGATCTCAGCCCCAACGGTCAGGGCTGGGGAAGATACACCCTCTGACTCAGAAAGACAACAGAGGATCAGGGTCACGGAAGGCTTCTTTTAGGAGTGTCTCTAATAGAAAAATAGTCACCACTGTCTCCCCAGAAGCGGGGGAAATAGGAGGCTGCACATTAGTCAATTAACAAGTGCTATTAAATCTTTTGTTCCACTGGGCTCAGAAGGCCTGGCTGACTGTTATGAGGATGATGGCCTCTTCCATTCGGTCACCACTTGACAACGTAGAAAGGCTTTAACTCATCGTCCTGTTGAATCCTCTTGATGTCCTGTGGCCGGCAGTTTTTAGCCTTCATTTTTGTGTCTGAGGAAGCAGTTAAGCAACTTGCTCAGGGTCACATAGGGCAGTTTCAGGGGCAGAGCTGGATGCCAGATCTGCTGGGTCTGGCCCCACGTGCTTCTCCTACATCCCAGCAGAGTGGGGCGGCGGGCCAGAAAAGTGGGTCGAACAGCCTCTGGGAAAGTGAACCAGCCAAAACGCACGAGGCAAACCAGTTTCGAGTCAGGTGCTACCTGCCTCCCTCCCAGACCACCTGCACCACGCTGTGGACACATTTTTGCCACTCTGGGAGTTCTTTGGAGTATGGTTTGCATGTGTGCGTTTGTAGAGGTGAATGCGTGACACGAATACACACACGAATACATTTTTTAAATGTTTAACTCCTTCTACTCCTTGAATGTTTTTACATACATTGCCCACTAAACTCACTCTTCATTGTTAAGTGAGGTTCGCAGGGCGGGTAATCTAATTATTTCCACTTAGTAGATAAGGAGACCGAGGCTCAGGGTCACTTGTCAGATGTCTTGTTACTTGTCAGTGGCCGAAGAGGTAGAGATGAAAACTAAAAGTTGTTGAGGGCCCATTCTGGATCATTCTTTCTGGATCATTTCATTTCCTCCTCCCAGCCATCCTGGGAAGAAGGCATGGCTTACCCCATCTTATACCAGAGGACACTGAGCCTCAGGAAGACTAAGTCACCTGCCCAAGTGCTGAGGTCAGGACTCAAGAGCAGGGCTCTCTGATCCCAAAGCTGAGGTCTGTGGTTGCTATGAAAGCCATGGCATTGGGGGGGCCCCCCCCCCCAACTATGTGCCAGGCACTGGGTAAGTCCTTCCCCCGAATATCAGTACTAACAGGTTTCTGAGCCTTAAAACGTGCCAGGAATGGGCTGAGCTCTGCCCACGCAGACTCTTAAGGACACAGCATGTGTCCTACACGTCTCTGAATCCTTGCGTGGCACAGAGCCGGCTTCCTTGTTGATTTGAAGTGCCCACCCCAGCCCTGTTCTTCTCTGGGTTCCTTTTCTTTCATTTCTGCTGTGCAGATTAAAGGGCAGCGTGGGCTCTCTGTTAACAAGTGCCCTTGACTGCTATTCACATCCCAAATAGCTGCATGCACACCCCACGAGGGGAGTCAAAGCCCCCCAGCCAGCTCTCTGCATCTCAGAAACCAGGCCAGCTCCCAAGGGTGCTTCAAATCCCTTCACTTCTGCTTAAACCACCGCTGCCCACCTTTCGCACGGTTCCCACTCAGGTTGTCTTCTCTCACTGCCCGAAGGAATGATCTGAAGGTGATAAACATTTCCACATGAAGGCTTGGGTGTTTCTGACTCATAACTTATTGCTTTGTTTCTGTGGTTTATACTTTTTTTTTTTTTTTTTTTTTTTAACTTAAAAGAGAGGGCAGGAGTGATGAGTGTGGATGGGATGAGTAATCCCAGCTCTTCTGGGCTCCGGTGGGAAGACAGAAACAAGAGGTGGAGACAGAGTGGAGGAGAGGATGGGAGTGGCTGGGAGGGCCAGGCAGGGGGAGCACTGACCCCTGTTCCGGATGGGGAGGACTTAGGCCCCCACGTGAGATAGCGCCATAATCCAAACAAGGTTTATGTGCTCAGCTGCAGAATGTGGGCGTGTGGAGGCTGGAGGCAGGGAAGTATTCCAGCTGAGTGATCCATAACCAACAAGGGGGTGGCCCGTGCAAATCTCCAGCAGCTTCGAGGCCCAGGTCAAGTGCCACGAACCAGCCAAGAGTGCTCCCATCTTCCTCTTAGTTGTAACCTTTCATTTGCCCTGAGGGCTAGATGGCTTCGCTAGTCCCCATCACTGTTTATTCTCACTGCCTCCCCAGTTTTATGGTGACCTCCCCAAGGGCAGAGAGCTTGTTTTTACTACCTTTGTATCTTTTGAGCACGTGACGCCCACAACAGTCCCTTCTTGAGGTGATGTGTGCCACACCCTGTATACAGAGCCACGAGCCTCCAAGCAACCATTCATGGGCCGAGTTTCAGAAAGTGGCACCAAATGAAAATCACACGATTTAACCTTTGGTCTTGGGCTTTACAGCGTGTATGAAGCTCTTTCCTACTCTTGTAAATATCTGATAGGTGATACTAAGCTCAGGTTACAGAAAAGAAGATCAAGTTTAGGTGATTAACCGATGACTAGTTAGTAAACAGAAACAGCTCTGGAACCCAGGTTTCTGATCTTCGCCTGACTTTCCCTGAAGGGGCTGGAGGTTTCTCTCTCCTTTGAAGCACATAACTGAGGGCACACTGCATTGCTATAGCCCACCCTCACCCAAGATGCACAGTGTCTATCAGCATAATCAAGGCTCTGAAGAAATCTGCTTGGACTGAGTTCAGTACAGCCTCCTCCAAACTGACCTTACCTGGAACTCTTTTGCATGAGACCCCTGTGGTATCCTGCACTGGAAAACGTTCTACGGACCCACTGCTACTTTCCTAAAGGGGGACTCACCCTCCCAGGAGAAGCTGTATGTTATGGACGAAGGAAGGCTTAAGCTGGACGAATGAAGCTCTAATGGTGAAATTTCAGGGCTCAGTCAACTAGTCAAGACATTTCTTCTTCCTCATCTTCTTCCTCCTCTCCTCCTTCTTCTCCTCATTATTATTATTATTATACTTTTCATTATTAAACTTTCCAAATATGCACAAATGGAAGAGCATAATAAATCCCTACTTGCCCATCACCAGTCACCAAACCAGCTTCAACGATATGCAACAATCTATTTTTGCTCCATCTTTTTTTTATCTGGATCATATTAGAGAAAATCCCAGATATCCTATTATGTCATCTGTAAATACTTCAGTATGAAATGCTGCCACAATATCACACGCCTTAAAAAAAAATTAATAATAACTCCTGGATATCCAACATCCATCCTGGACTTAATGTCACTGATTCTCTCAGATTGGTCCATCTGTGGCAGGTAGGCCCCAAATCAGGACTCAAACCTGACCCACAGAGTGCATTTGGTTGGTGTCTCTCTTAAGACTCTTGAGATTCTAGTAATTACTCTAGTAATCTGCAATAATTTCCCCTGTACCTCCCCTTAACTCCCCCTCCTCATCCTATTGGCAAAACGGGGGCATTTGTCCTGAGGTCTTGGTCTGGCTTTGGTGATGGCAAAGCCACCTTCCATGGTGTCTTTGCGTGTTCCTCTAGTTCCTGTATAAAACGGTAGTTAGATTTACAGGCTTGAGCAGATTTAGGTTCAGCTTTACAGCAAGCAAATATCACGGGCGGTGCGTGTCCTTCCCATGACATTACATCTGGTTGTCCAACTTTTAACAAAGCCGATATTAACCCATGGGTTTGGACAACTTTTTGAGCAACTGGGTCTTCCCAGTGCCTCCAAAGTTATAGCACATTCTAAAATTTGGTTCTAGATACATCTCTAACACATTGAGACTTGCCCACTTTCTAGGATTTCATGGGAGAGTCTCTCCTACCGTCAACCTCCAAAATTCTTTTTTTTTTCTAATTTTTTTAATGTTTACTTATTTTTGAGAGAGAGAGAGAGAGAGAGAGACAGAGAGCAAGCGGGGGAGGGGCAGAGAGAGAGAGAGGGAGACACAGAAGTAGCTCCAGGCTCTGAGCTGTGAGCACAGAGTCCGACGCGGGGCTCAAACTCGCAAACCACGAGATCATGACCTGAGTTGAAGTCTGACGCTTAACCAACTGAGCCCCCAGGCACCCCTCAGCCTCCCAAATTCTATCAGCATACCATTTCTTAGGCTGTCTCTGTGTGACCCTTAACCTTGCCCTTTTTTTTTTTTTTTTTAAGAAAAGACATTTTTAAATGGCCAGCCAAGCTGGGGACCCCGTGCTCCCTTCAGGCCAGACCCCACCAGCAACTCCGTGGGCTCAGCTGGAATCCCAGGGTCTCGATAGCCCGTGGATTCCTCCACCCATCTCCTACAAGATGAGTCGAATCTCAAGGAGAACAAGAACACATAGTTGAATATGATAAATATGCATCCAAAATTTTTAAAAACCAAATTACACAAATCAAGCTTATTCTGAGAGGTTCATGTTACCAGGGGTCTCTAGTGCTCCAATCAGCATAATTAAATACCAAGATCTCTCTAGAATTGATTGTGGTTTGCACATTTTTTACCATCCAAGGACCATTTCAGTGGGATGATTTTAGGCTAATAAGAACCCCCAAATTAGAAACTAATTAAGGAGATGGAAAATACAAATGTATTTGTTTTTAGTCGGCACTATTTTTATCAGAGGAATCATAAAAAATTAAAATTGTTAAATACCCATATGAAGGTTGTCAGTCAAGGGCAATGTGGCTGCCTGCCTCTCCCTGCTGCAAAACTGCACGGAAGATATATCAGAAACTATTCCCTGTGTGTCCCCAGGAAGCAAGAGAGAGACTAATTTTAAGGAATAGAGTTAGTGAGGAAAAGGGTGCTGCCGTAATACTTTCAGATCCTTGGTGGTTATGATTCAGAGTGCCTCTTACTTTTCAAATGCATGTGTACCTGGCCTCACCATAGTAGGCTTCCTCATGCCCATTTAACAGATGGGAACATTAAGGCCTGGGGAAGGTGAGGCCCAATAAACAGAGTCACCCAATGAACTTAGGGCCTTGGCTGCCTCTCTGTCTAAATGTGCTTGATTTTTGTGAAACCTCCTCCCCGCTGTCCTCCAAATGTGCCACGGGTCACCTCTTAAAATAGATGCTAAGTCACAGTGACACTGGTTTGGAGGATCCTTTTTGATTCGTGACAGCTTTGAGAACACGGGCCCCAGCAGAAGCAGCAGGAAGCAGGAGCCAGCTGCTCCAGGGGACAGGACCCCCTGTCTAGAGAGGCAGCAACACAGGGCCCCACAGGCCGCCGTGGTGAGCCTCAAAGCACCGCTGACCCTGCCACCCACAATCAAGCGTTGACCCAGCCTTGAAGACACCGCTTCAGTCCCCGGGCCTGGAGACCCTCATTCGTTCTGTAGACTTTGCACGATCCCAGCGCAGCTGACACCGACACTGACCTCCACCTCCTCGTCCTGCTCCTTCCACACGAGGCCAGGGGGACATGGGGTCTTCCTGCAGACGCGCTCTTTAAACCTCCTTCCCTGTGGCAGGACTCTCACCAAACCTCACTGTTCTACGGTGGTTGGGGGCCAGTGGCTAGAGCAGATGTTGTTCATAAAATACTCCCCACCCCTGGAAAGAGCAGCCATACTCTGTAGCAATGGGTTCCCTTGCCCTCAGAGGGAGTTATCCGTATTTTTATGGCTGGGGAAAACAGGGGGTGATAAGGTAGAGGTGGGTCTTTGTCTCAAAGGCCACAGCTGGAAGGATGGAGACAGAGACATTGAAGGAAATACAGCTTTTGAGGTAGGATCCCTGGGGTGGGTCCCAAGATGCCTGGGATGGCTCAGGGAAGGGGTCGTACAGAGGCCAGAAACCCTCCCTCCACTGGAACACAGCACCTTGGTGGCGTCCAAACCCGAGAGATGAAGGCCTAGGGGCCCCAACATTCCCTATGGCAGAGCTGACATTGGGGCACAAGCTGTCGGCAGAGCCTGCCTCCTCCAGAGGACCACACAGATCCGGATAAGGTGAGACCACAGATAGACACTGCCTCTGTGGGCAGGGGTCCAGGCCTCGCCTCCCTCCCCATTCTTCCTGACCTCCAAATCCTCATCGTTCTCATACAACAGACAGAACAACAGAAATGCCTGCTAGGAAACTTGCCAGACTTAGCCAATAGGGGAACGCAAATTGGTTGTCATTTGATTTAGGAAAATAACAAGGATCCCTTCTTGACATCAAATGCCACAGAGTAATCACTCATTATTGTATCCAGTCCTCCTAGTTACCCAGCAAGATAGAAATGATCAGTGCCAGTTTCAACAAAGCCTCTGAAGCTCAGAGAGTTTTAGGAACTGCCTGAGGTCAGCCTTGAACCAGCGGATGCTGGGGTCCTAAGACCAGCTGGGGGGGGACCCATAACCGGGGCTGGTTCCAGAAAACATAAATCACCATCTAGAAAAAGTGATTCAAGACATCTCTGATTATTCAAGCTAATTTCCCCAGGGATACATTACAGATGTGCATAAGAAGAGGACATAATAGTAAGTCTTGTCGTTTAGCTCAAGATACACCTGGCTCCTGGGTGCCCCTTGGCAAGAAAGTCCAGATTCTAGACCTGAGCTGTCCCGTACAGTAGCCACAAGCCATATGTGGCTGCTGAGCACCTGAAATGCAGCTAGTCCAAACTGAGGGGTATTTGTAAGTCTCAAGTACACTCTGGACTTCAAAGACTTTGTATGAAAAGAAGAATGTAAAGTATCTCATTAGTAATTTACATATTGATTACATGTTGAAATGATAATACTTGGGCCTTTTGAGTCAAATGAGATGCATTATTATAATTAATTTCACTTGCTTGTGTTTACCTTCTTGCTGTGGCTACTAGAAAATTTCAAATCGTGTGTGCGGCTTACATCTGTGGCTCAGGCTGTCCTAGGCAGCCTTGCGGCAGGACCCAAGTCTTGGTTTCTACACCCAGCTCGCCCTGCCCCACTCCCAGGAACTGCCCTGGAAGCCGAGGAGGCAAGATGTCTCCAGGCTCTTCTCTTCTCAACACTTCTGTAAATCCCTGGCACCGCCCTTCCTGCCCTCTATCCTACTCGGTACCCATACAGAACCCGTGGGCCCAGCAACTGCCAAAGCACTTGAACACGGTCACCATTTCTGAGTATTTGGA
This sequence comes from Herpailurus yagouaroundi, assembly GCF_014898765.1. NCBI lineage: Eukaryota > Metazoa > Chordata > Mammalia > Carnivora > Felidae > Herpailurus > Herpailurus yagouaroundi. The sequence goes on along the minus strand of NW_024412397.1, from coordinate 26,500,867 downwards.
TCCACCTGGAACTGTACCTTCCACAGCCAGACAAATTCTGACAACCAGGTTTTCGGAGCCCATGCCTCAGACCCCGTTGGAGCAATGTGAAGCCCTGGGAATCAGGATGCGTTTCTCCCGGGCTTCTCTGCTCCCACCCCTGCCAGACTGTGAGCTCCTCCAAGAGCCGCATAATGGAAATGAACTCAATGTATTGATCACTTATTATGGTGCCAGCTGCTGTGCTAAGTGTTTTTGCATGTTTTATTTTATTTAATGCTCCCAACCAGCCTGTGAGTGAGAAAGCATGGTCCCCGTCTTGAAGATGGGAGCCCGAGGCTCCTGGAGTCTTGGCTCTGTCCCCACTGCCATTCTTTTTCCTATGTCCCATACCCCCCCCCCACCCTTGGGGGCAGAGATGCCTCATACAGTTTTGCATTGCTGGCACCTAACCCAGGACACAACAGGTACTCGGCAATAGTGCTAAAATAGGTTGAGAACCTTCTCATAGACCTGGTCCTTTGCCCTTTCTTGACTTGATCAGGAAGCATATTGTCGCTCCTTTCCTGAGGCCACACACATGATGAAAGTCTTCACATACTACCATGCAAGCTGAACCTTTTCTGCCCCTATCAGCTGCCCTCCAGGGTCAGCCCTGCCCAGGTCCACAGGCAAGTCTGAGATACACAGACCACCTTCCCCGCTGAGAGGTAGGGTACGTGAATAGTGCAGCGCCAGTATCCAGAGACACAGCCCCAGGCCGCTGTGCTGGGCTATACTTGCTGGGCTCCCTGGAGCTTACCCCCCCTTTTATTTCCTTATATACACAGGAGCTAAGTCCTGGGCCTGCCTGGTGCCTGTGGCTGACCCATTTCCTAGAGCTGGGCTCAGCTTTCTGAATTCCTTCCTCATCTTATTCTTTCTGCCTGATTTAGAACAAGGCCACCCAGAAGTCCTAATACTCTGCCCCTCCCCACCCCTTGGCCTGACCCTATGGATTCTGACACTGGCCCACACTGGAATGGAATTTGCCACACCTCCTTGGGCCTCCTGCCCCAGGCCATTGGTCCTTCTCCCCCCCTGCTCTGGTCAGTTTCCCAAGGCTCTAAGCTATTTTTGCTTCTGCCCTAGACTGCCGTTTTCCCCAAGGTGAAAGTTGCCAGAGTGTTATCCTGTATGACATATAGAGCAAAGACCAGCTTTGGGGTCTCCAATCCCACTGGCTCCCTGTCCTTCTAGCCTCAGAACCCCACCTTCTAGGCTCCGGAGACCTGTTTGATACTTCCTGCTTGGTTGACTTCCCAGGCTCAACTGCTTGGTTGAGATTCCCAGGGTATCTGCCAGCCCCCTCCTGTGCTCCTCAGACGCCTGCTCATGACCTTCCCCAGGGACCCTTGACATCTGCTACTTGATCTAGCACCCTTGGAGGGATGGAGGGAGCCATAAAAATCCCCCTGTCCTTTCTTCTACAAAAAATACCAACCCATCGCCTCACCCTATCATTGAAGAAATCTCAATCCATCAGGAAGTCTCCCCAACCAGTGAGGTCTCCAGATCTATGCCTCATGTATCTCTGCTTCCTGAATACAAGAAAGTGCTCCTGCACCCCTCACTGCCTCTGTTTCCCCACTGGCATCAACTCCTGGCTTCCCAAGGGGCCAATGGGGAATAATGACTTCTTGATTTGTTCCTTTGAGCTCTTCGAACAAGCAGTGCTCCATCTATAAAGGCATCAGGCCTTCCCATAAGACCTAGGAAGTGAACCTACCTGATGCTAAATCTTCCTGTGCCCGGCTCTAGCAAGTGCACGGGGCAGAAACTAATAACTATAAAGCACCCATCTATCATCTTATCAGGCCTTACAGCACTTTGTTTGCATAGTTATCTTTCCGAGGGTTGACATTTTATGTCTACTGCAGGCTGATGTATTCTCCTACCTGCCACATCATTCAGAAAGGATAGATGAGCCCCAGGTTCATTACCTGTCATTACACCGTGTACATGTCGCTGGGGGCCGAAGCATTGATTCTTCTTGAGTCTCCCTGGTTGTGTTGCCTTCCTGACTTGGAGGCTCCAGATCCGGTGGTTGTGGATTATGGTCACTCCTCAGGCCCTGGCGGGGCTCCACTCCATCCCTTCTTGCTTTCCTGGCTGGCCCGCTCTTCACAGGTGGCAACACGTTCTGAGCTCCCAGCTGTTTCAGAGGGGATCTGCAATAAGAACAGAGGCGTCTGTCGCCTCCCATGACCAGAAACACATGTCCAAGTTTTAACTGTTCTAGAACTTTCCAACCATCCTCTTATGGCTCTTTATTCCTAGGTCCTGCAGATCTTGGTGATTATATAGATTTTACCCCAGCCAGGTCTTCACTGCCCATGTTCCACCCACCAGCCCTGCTCCCAGGCCTCAGTGTGCATACACACACACACACACACACACACACACACACACTCCCTTCATTCCTATTTTCTTACCTCTGTATATTTTGTTTTATCTGCCTGAAAGACCCACCCTTCATCCTACCTACTATTCAGAGTTCAGCTCATAACACCTCATTGCCCCAGGAAAGAGGAGAGAACTTGGTGCTCTCCTTCCAATGTTGAGATGCACAAAGAATACAGCCATGTCCACCAGGGACATTCCACCACCCCTGGGGTGAGGCTTCCAGTGCGCTGTGGTTTGGGGATCCAGGAAGGCCACCCACCTGTGGCTTATTATGAACCTCCTTCCCTAGCCCTTGGGCTCAGAGCAAGAGACAAGGGTGGGGATGCAAACCTCACTGAGTGAGGGACCCAGATTGGCTCCACTGAGTTCCCATCTCATAGCCAAGACCACACCTCACACTCTAAGGGGTGGGAAAGCCCCAGCTGGAAGTTACCCCACTCAGCATGGAGGCCTGCTCACCTCTGGAGACTGGGTCCATGCCAGCCACAGCCCTGTACCTCTGACCAGTCATGGCCTCCGCTTCTAATGGTGCCGAGCGTTCCTGCTACCCAGGATGGCTGTGACCCTGAGTTCCACCCTGACCTTGGGTTCCTCTGAGCCTCAGTGAACCCATTTCTAAGAAGAGGCTGTGGCAGGTGGAGAGCGTCCACCAGGGCACCCAGCACTACCAGTGAGGGGTAGCACCATGGACAGGGATGAGTGTGGCAAAGGAAGGCAGGGACATGAGGTCCCATGAATTCTGTAAGCATGATGATGACAATGTCTTACAACACGTATAATGACTAATACCCTTCAAGCTGCTTTTACATCCATTGGACCTATTTGTTTCACAACAGCAACATAAAGGGGTATTTTGATGATGGGGAAACAGAGCACAGAGACATTGAGAATCTTGCTAAAGGTCACACAGTAAGTTAGTAAACGAGCCAAGACAGCAACTCCTGACTCCCAACTATCATTCTTTCCAGCAAGCTCCCTGGTCCTGCGTTAATTTCCTGTCACCTCAGGGGGATGGTGGGTCAAGAGGAGTAGGAAGGGGAGGAGAACAGAGGCATGCCTGGCCTGCTACCATAGCATGGGGAGAAGAGAACAGTCATGCCTTTGGTTTCTTCCCTGATAGGAGGGTTTAGGAGGAGCCAGCACAGAGGGAACAGTGAGAAACAGGAAGACAGGAATGTGCAGGCTCCTTGCTAACGGGAGCAGCTCAGGCAAAGAGGAAATTGGCTGTGATAAATAGCCACAGCTTTCTGGGGGTGGAGTAGGGGCTCAGCCAACCTTGAGCTTCCTGGGGGACCTGGCTCTCTATAGCTCCCACCTGCGAGACATTTCTGGGCAAGGCATCACTGGGGGGTTAAAAGCACCTTTGAACAAACTAGGCAATTACTATTATTACCTTCAAAAAGCATATAGGCCTTCGTATGTTCTTTTGTATATGTGACATATTCCTAAATAACACAAATGGGAAGAAAAACCATAATGCTCCGCCCAGATGAAGAAAGATCTGCCCCTAGACAACGGAATTCCTTGCCTGATTCCAAAGCTGCTCTCTGCTTCTATGGACAGGGAGAACGTCACGACTTGGAAACTCCTACCTGGCAATAGAAGACGGGGCCAACTCCTTCCAGAGCAAGCAGCACAGGCCACGGGGCCTAGAAACCCAGGATAGGTGGCAAATCCACAGAGGTAGGCAGGAAGATCACCCCAACGCCAATGACAGCCACATAGCTCAGTGCAGACCCACACGCCCACCTCCAGTCAACAGCAGACCAGACCTCCAAACATCAGGCTATGGGAAGAACAGAAAATCATTCCCTTGGCATTAGCCCTGAGTCCCAGGCAGCCCAATGGGTCCTCAGCCAACCTTGGAGCTCTTAAGGGAGCCCTACGACATGCAGGGAACGCCATGGGGGAAGGAGAACATGCTGAACCCCTTAGAAGCCAGTCACCGGCCTATCCTGCTGGCTGCATGTAGCTCCAGAGGCAAACAGCTAAAGCTCATCAATTCTTGTTGGGGGTAGGGAGGGTGAGGAGAGGAGGCCTCTCGGGCCCTCCTGCAAGGTGGGGCTGAACCACATTCACAGCAGATGGTGCTGTCGCCCTCACTCCGGGATTCTCATTCCTAATTATCTGTGCTGTCAGCAAAACAATTAACCCTCGAAGAAAAATTGTGCCGTCCACTCCCAACCATATGAAAAGGCAATTTTTCCCAAGGACGAGGGACACTTAGGGCAGCGGCAGACGGAAAGTAGGGCAGCCTTGCACGCGGTTCCGGATCTCACTCGCCCTGGGCAATTTCACCATCCTCTGACCTCCGCGGTCTCTGAGGCCTCGCGGCAGCCCCTCCTGCCTCTGAGCCTGCACTTCCTTTCCCATCCAAAGGCGGGGAGCCCAATCCCTAGGGTCCCCTTCAGTCCCACAGCGCTACCATTCTACACGCCCGGGTCTTTTCCTCCGAATTCCAAGTTCCTGTGGAGCTGAGCCCGCTTCTCCGTGTGTCCCTTCGTTCATTCGCTCACGTGCTTATTCATCTGCTTGTCCGTTCACCCCGTTATTGCATATTTACCATGTTGCTCCCGGGAGGAACAAAGAAAATATCTACTCAGCCTTCTTGACCACTGCTTGGAGCCCTCTTCCCTGAGATGTGAGGAGAGGGAGGGAGGATGGCACAGGGAGAGGTGGGGGCCCCCAGCCAGGAGCTTGAGCGCTTGTCAGGGGCTTGGCCTCAGGCCGCAGGAGGAAAGTCCTGCTTCTGCATGTGGATTCTCTCTGAAGATTAGGCTGCAGGAAGGCAGCCTCCTCTCAGAAGGGCTGATGTGGAGCAAGCCGCTTTGGTCTCCAGGGCAGGCCTGCAAAGGGCGGAGAGGTGTGATGGAAGGAGAGCCTGAAGCCCCGACCAGCACTGTGGGGCCGGTACCTGTGCGGGGTCGGCACTTCCGAGGGTGCTCGTTAAATATGTGAGGCGAGATGAATGAACCAGGTTGCCCCTCCTTAGAGGACCTGTTTTAAAAGCAAAGGGAGTTTTTACAGGGCTGGGGCATGATGTCTGTTCCCCCGGGAAGCTACCATTTAAGGCCAAGATCGCTTATCTAATTCACCCATTCTCACGCGCTGACATGGAAGAGAAAGCAGGGTGGGCTAGAAATCCCAGAACCGTTGTAGTCAGTGCTGAGCGAGCCTTCAGGCATGAGGCTGTCAGGGCCACATTTTCCACGTTCCATCTGGAGAGGCTGACGGGCGGGCTGCTCTCAGACGGAGAGCTGGAGCAAGACCCCGAGGCAGGTGGCGGCCCCGTATCCAGCCTGACTCTCACCCCGCTCACGCTGCCCCCCAGGATTGCCCCTGAACAGAGCGGGGAACTCTAGAGGCAAAAAGGGGAGCCCAGGTCAGGACACTGGCTGGCTCCCATGGGGCTGTGGGCCCCCTAAGGGGCAGGGGCGGTGCTCCAGCCACCTGGAGAAGGAGCACAGAAAACAGAGCGTGGGACTGTGGGTACGGTGCGTGGGGTAGAGAGCTGGGACCCCTCCTCCACCACCATTTTGCCCAGGTCAAGCCCATGACATCTTTCTTCCCTTCCCCCATTGCCCATCCGGCTACCAGTCCTTGCCCCCGTCCAGGGCCCAAGCGCACAGGCTCAGATGCCAGCTCCTCGGCATAAAAGGAGTGTGTTTATATTCAAAGCGGGCTGTTGCCCACTCAGAATCTGCCCACTCGAAGGCAGCACATGTGACCGCACCCCCTGCCCAGAGTCCAAGCGGGACACACGCCAACCTCTGGCTGGAGACATTTCTAAATATGAGCCTGGCACAGAGAGTCAGGTTCCCAGGCCTCTTCTGCCCTGGGAGACCCAGCCAGGATTTTCGAGGCTGCTGGGAGGGAGAGGGCTGGGGGCAGGCAGGCAGGATCAGGAGGCAGCCAGCTGAGACAGCCATCAGCCCTAGAAATATCGCCTGAACCCCTCCCTGGCCTTCCAGCCTCGTTAAGGGAAGAGAAAGGATTGCCCTGCATCCAGAAAGTCTAATCAATTGCCCGCAACCCTTGGCAGTGGGCACAGGAAAGCCACTGCCTGCTCAAATGTGCACGGATTAAAAATATACAAATGGAATATTTTTTCTTCCCCTCTCCTCAACCCCCTGAAGCCTGGGATGCTTGTTAAAAATAGCCTTGCTGTGGCGTGGATCCTACAAAACCCAACCGCTGGCAGGAAAATTAAGGAGCCGTTGGAGGCAGCGCTAAGTGGTTACCCCTGGGGAGTAGGCTGGGGAGGGACAGGAAGGGGTGCGCTCAGGTGCTTCTAGACACACTGCTTGCATTTTTAACGATAAGCAGATATTATTTTTATTAGTTTTTTCTTTTAATGAAAGTTTATCCATTCCACCCTCTAGGCTAAGTTTAAAGCTGAACTTGCACTGTTCTAGCAATCCAGCAGCCTGGTGCTGACCGGCTTGGCTGTGCACTGACCCTCGGCACCCAGGACGACAGGCACAAATACAACTCTGAGTCATGAAAGGAGCACTGAATCCAGAGTCAGGGTCTCAGATCTCTAACAAGCTGGCTGTGTGACCTTAGGCAAGTCACTTGGGCTCTCTGGGCTTTAGTTTCCAGCTGGATCAAATGCTAAACCAGGTACCTCCGAGTCCTGGCATCTCCCAACCTTAGGTATTGAAGGAAAACATCTAGGACTTGCCGTGGATTTCTCCCCACCAAGAATGGGCAAGGGGAGTGTGTCCCCGGGCAGAAATGGGGTTTTAAAAGCAGGAAGTGGGCAGCAAGGAGAGAAACTACTCTGAGAGAAGAGACTGACTCCACACCTTGATGATGAAGTGCAGGGTAGAAAGAGCATCACTTTGGTCTCCAAAATGTCCTGGGTTCAAATCCTGCATTCAGCTGTCAGCAACCATGTGAATTCAGGTAATTGCTTATCGCTGATGCAAAGTGACCTCCTCATCTGTCACATGGGGTAAGAATACCCACTTCCAAAGAGGATGTACATGTTAAATATAACAAAGTGAAAAAGTACCCAGCTCACTGTAGAAGCTTAACATCCCTTTATCCTCTTCTTTCTCCTATCGTCCACCCTGCCCTGCATTGCAGGGCAGTTAAGGGTTGGGCCCTGGATCAGGTTTGTACCCCCGCTTCCACCACCTAATAGCTTGTGGCCTTGGGCAAGCAACTCAATTTCTCCATGCCTCGGCTGCTGCATCTGTAAAACTGGAGTGAGCTACTGCTGTGGCCCCAGCCCGCAGTCCTGCCTCTACTAGCCAGTGGGGCCCTCAGTTTTCCACGTTGCATCTTCCATGGGTTTGCCATTTAGAACTTCCTTCACAGCCCGCCCCCCCCCCCACCCGCCATCTCGCCGATCCAACCTCTCTAGGGTTCCTGGCCCACGGTGGCCCACCACCTGTAGTTACCTGCTGATCTGGCCCTTCCTTATTCACCCCCTAGCTCCTCCCCATGTGGTCTCCACACAGCAGGTTGTGCACCTGGCCAGGAGCATGGATTCTATCCTGGAGGCATGGGGAAATGGGTTTCAGATCAGTGCTTCTCAAGCTTTAATGTGCTTATGAATCACCTGGGGATCTTGTCAAAATACAGATGCAGACTCTGATTCAGGAGGTCCCGGCGGGGTGGGGGGGGGGGGGTGGTCTAAGATTCTGCATTTCTAACAAGCTCCCATGGGATGCCCATGCCACTGGTCTGGGATCACTCTTTGATTAGCAGGGCCGTCGAGTGAAGGAAATCCGTGTGTGTGTGTGTGTGTGTGTGTGTGTGTGTGTGTAGGGGACAGAGACAAGGCAGACAAATTATCCAACTCAAAAAAATGAATAAAATTTTGACAGAGGTGGCACGATGGAGACCAAGTGTGGATTCCAGAGATCCACTGAAGGGGAAAAGTAGGAGAATGTTTTACAAAATTACATGACCTTGTCCAAACAAAAATAATGCCGATTGAGGGGTGCCTGCGTGGCTCAGTCAATTAAGCGTCCGACTTCGACTCGGGTGATGATCTCCCGGCTTATGGGTTCCAGCCCCATGTCAGGCTCTGTGCTGACAGCTCGGAGCCTGAAGCCTGCTTTGGACTCTGTGTCTCCTTCTCTCTCTGCCCCTCACCAACCCCCGCCCCAAAGATAAATAAACATAAAAATTAAAAATAATAATAATAATGCTGATTGAGGGGCGCCTGGGTGGCTCCGTCGGTTAAGCGTCCGACATCAGCTCAGGTCATGATCTCACGACTGGTGGGTTCGAGCCCCTCGCCAGGCCCTGTGCTGACAGCTCGGAGCCTGGAGCCTGCTTTGGACTCTGTGGCTCCCTCTCTCTTTCTGCCCCTTCTCCACTCACACTCTGTCTCTCCACGTCTTAAAAATAAATAAACGTTCAAAATAATGCTGATTGAGATAACGAAGGAACACAGAAAGATGCTTACTCCATGTTAATTGAAAGAGCCGACTGCCAACTACATACACGCTACGTCTTTAGCTCTGCCAAAGGCACATTTAAGAAAACTGCTGGTAAGGCTACAACTCAGGATCACGAGGGCCGTGACACAGTAATGCAACCACATGTATTTCTTTGTCGTTTTCTTGGTGTTCTTAATGAAGTTTTATCACCGTTTTTGTAATCCAAAAAGTACCTTCTACCTATTCTTATTTGCCCACGTCCCCAAACCATCAGTTACTCTGTGTTCTTGAGGTTTGGTATATTTTGAGCACAAACAGCCATTTGCTTGCAAGGGCTGGAAAATGGTGCGTTAAACCTTCTCAGTCAAACCCAAAAATAAAGCAACCCAGATTCTGTTATTCCTCTAAGCCAAGGGTCCAGCGCTTTGGAAGGCTGGCGCTATCACCTCTCACTATAGCAACAAGAGGACCCTGGTAACCCCGGGCTTATGGTTATTAAGAGTAAAAATAGGAAGTCTGTAGATAGATGTTCAGTAAGAGGCTGCACTGGACAGGCCAGGCTCGGAGCCCTCTCTGCCTCTCTAGCAGGAGAGAGAAAGCAAAACCCAGACTCTAGCAGCTGACTCCTGCAAGGCGACAAGGTGGGCTGGGCATTTTCTTCTGTGTTTCCCAGGTCAGGGCCATCAGCTGCCTTTCAAACCAATTCCTGACCACCTGGAGGTGGGCTGTTCTAGAACAGGAGTCAAACGCTCCGGCCAGGGATGCTTGCGACTCACATATGTACTGGGCACATCCACACCACTTCCAGCTCCTCGCCCCCAGGCTGCCCCATGCATCCTGGCAGGAACACCCCTCCATCCACCCGGACGCACATCCCATTCTGGGTAGGGTCTCTTCAACTTGTCCTTGGGCAGATGTTCGAGCCACCCCTCCCTCCCCAAGTCTCCCATCTAGACCTTGGCTCTTACCTCTGGGAGGTGGGAGGAGGTCCCAGCCCTGGTCTGGCTGCTCCTGGCTGAGGCACAGGGTCTGAATCCAGGCCCGCTCCCCAGCCCCTGAATTCATTTGGCTCCCTAGCGGACCAAGTTGGAGGCCCAGTTCTGACAACAACTGGCTTTGGAAACTTGGGCAAATCACTTCCCATCTCTGAGCCTCAATTACATCATCTATACACATTTTTCAATGGGTCTGTGGAATCTCGTGGTCTTTTTTGCTCCTAACGCTCCACAATGCAAACAGAAATCACCATTTATCTGGCAACACAGATGAGGTATTTCACATACGAAGGTTTTCTAGACAACTAAAAACATTGCCCCTTCAAGCAACGAAGTGTGTTTCGTTTTAACGCTACTGCACAAATTATTTTTCTAAACGTTTATATACTTCTCTTCCATTTGTGGCAAAGGATATAAAATCTAACACTTGTTGGGTACATCCCTCCCCAGCGTTGTTCCAGAAAGCACTTGCGGTGGCTGAGCTGCAAGGTGAGGTACGTAAGGTAACGTAAGGTAAGCTTGTCTTCATGGTTAGCTGTTATCTCCAGGAGGCTCTCTGCTGTGCTGGGGGACCTGTCCCCACTGTGGGTTTTTCTCTCTTTGTCTATCTGCCCCTTCCCACAGGGAGGCTCCCAGAGCTCATGCTATCTGTTTGGGTATGGCTGCCTAAAGAAGCTTCTCTGCTTCTAAGGTGCAGCTTAGAATCCTCTCGGGCTGGGCAACCATGGGGCTCTGAGTAAAGGGTCGGGTGGAGGGGGTTTTAGGAACAAGAAGCCAGGGCTTCAGCCACTTTCAGTGACCAGAGACACTTTTCTCACTCTGAGATCTTTGCTCTGGATAGGAGGGGTGACGGCAGGCTGATCTCTGGATACGTGAAGTGTCTGTCTCTTGGCCCCACACCTGAACTGGTACTTGTTTCTGCTTCACTGGATCATTTTCCCAGATGCCGCTTTAGACTAGACCGTCAGGGTTGCCAACATTATTACCTACACAGGCCAAACTAGAAAGCGAGCTCACGTTTAGAATTTAACCCCGACTCTGTATGTCCATAATGTCACCTCCTCCAAACCGATCCTCAGGCTTCAGTGTGACTTTGCCTTGCTTCTTCCCAAAAGGATGCTACAAGTCCCCCAATTAGGCTTTGTTTTCCCTGCCTCCCCCAGGAAGCCACCTGGAGGCATCAGGTCCGACGCAAGCTCGTCCCTAGACCAGCGACAGCTAGGAGAGCAATCCGTGTGCCCACTCGTCCTCTCCCGGGTGAGGTAGGGTGAAGCCTCAACGCCCCCTCTGCCTTTGCCCCTCCATCCCAGGTGGGAGCCAGTTACTACGCCCGGCAAGCTCTTGTGTCCCCTTTGCACACCGGCCTCCAGAAGCCTCTTCTCCCATCTGACCAGTCAACTCTGTATTCATCACCCACCCTACACATGCCTCCGGAACATGTGACCGTCCTGTTCTGTGCACAGTGGAGCCCACCACAGCACTAATCTCGAGGGGATGCCAGCAGAGAGCCTGGAGGTCATGGTCGGAAAAGAGAATTTCGGAGTTTCAAGCCTGGTGATGGATAGTTCTGAAAGGTAGCCTTGATGGAAAGCCAGGCTGCCCACTCCGGGAGGGGGAATCTTCTGGGGATGAAACATCAAAGCCACTTTGAGACCAAGGAGGGAGACGGCTTGCAAAATACTGAGGTCAGCAAGAAAAAGGCCAGGGAATGGGGGCAGAGGCGGCCTGGGAGACCCACGGGGGAGGCAGCTTAGGGAACAAGTGGGGTGATGGATAACCGGGGCATCAGTGAGGGCAGATTGACCAGTCCGGACCCGACCCGCGATTTCACCCTGACGCCTGTCAGGAAGGGGCCTCTGCAAAACCACATCCCCACTGGATCTGGCCCGGGAAGCAGCATGGCAGCAAAAAGATGAGCCAAGATGGTAAAATAGCACGAACTTTGCAAAATAATGACAACCGCCAGGAGCCAGGCATTTCCCAAGGAGAGGTCAAGTCAATTATCAGGGCACCTCACCCCTGAACTGGCCCCTACTTCTGCTTCGCCAGCTGGTCTCACCAGCGGAAGTGTATACGCGGAGCCGACATGAGCCAGACCAGAAGGCAAGCCCCGGTTAGAATTCGGTCCCAACTCTGTACATCCCAGTGTGATCCCAGGTCCGAGACCAACTCCCATTTTTATAGACCAGCAAACTGAGGCCCAGAAAGAGAAAGCATCCAAGGTCACACAGCTCATAAATGGGGAGTCTACATTTACATCCTTAGCTATGAGCCCCTTGGCTGCCACACTTCCCTAGACCCCCGTTCCTCCCCTGGGCAAGGCCAGTGGCTGCAGGCTGCTTTGTTCTAGGAGGCCCTGCTGTCTCCCGGCATAAAAACACTGCTCCAAAGTCTCATGCAGAGGCTGAGACGGAGCCGCAGGATTAGTCCCTCCGGTAGGGCTGGTTTCCAAGAGTGACAGCGTGCACGCGTGTCACCTGGCTGTGCACTCTGCACCTCCGGTCAAACACACACAGCACACTTGGCCAGGAGGGGAAGGCTGAGAGATGAAGCCACTGGAAGCTGGGGGAGGGAGGGAGGAGAGGGGAGACAGCTGCAGGGGGAGGGCAGCTGAGTCTGACGTGCTTTTGGCGCAGCTCTGGGTGTGGTGCTGGCTGCAGGGCGACTGGCAGGACTTGAGAAGCACCTATTTGCAGCTTGGTGGCTCCTTCAAATGGAAGAGTAGCAGCGCCCTGGCAATACATGACAGAGGAGGGAGGGCTAAAGGAGGAGCCTTTTGCCTTCATTTCCTATAGAAATGGCCATGGACAAAGGAAATGGCAGAGAACAATGATAGATTTCCTCTTTATAAACTAGGCTCAAAAACCAAGTTTCCAATGTTTGTTTGTTTCTCGCGTCCTTCCTAATGCCTACCCGGCACTGCCCGGGGCAAACTATAGGGGCCGCATATATGCTTCCATCCAACAGGCTTTTCGTGAGTCCCTGCTATACGTTTGGCCCTACTGAGATGACGAGTGGACAGTAAACCACAGCGGACCCCTGCCTGAGGGGGTGTAGGGGTCTCATGAGGGGAGGTGGGACACACACCTCCCAGAGCAGAGGGCCAGGGTCACCGAGTCCTTGAGCGCTGCCCAAATGAACGGTGTCCACCCTAAGTGCTTCAGGAGGGATGTTCAGAGCAGAACCCACATTCCCAAGAGGTGTTCAAGGCAGGCTGCTGGCCACAAGCAGGAGAATGAGGGCAAGTCGTGCCCACTGGGGCCCCAGGTGGCAAAGGTCCTAGAAATGCCATGCCCGACAGGCCACTGTTGGGGGCGGGGGACACAGTGCACATATCCTGGAAGCCAGTTTTAAAGGGAAGTGAGGATACTGCAAAAGTTTCCAGGAGGCCTCTGGGGCAGGGACCACGTCTTTTTCCGTGTGAGGCCCCTGTTAATATTTCCTTGTGTTTCTATCCCATGAGACTTTATGCCCATGAGACTATACATGTTGTAATTTTTACTCTTTTGTTTACACAAGCAGTACCACACCCCCGTACTGTTCTGCATCTTGTTCTTGTCATAATACCTGTGACATCATCCCAGGTCGGTATACAAAAGCACCCTTGTTCTTTTTTACGACCGCATACTAGTCCACCACATGGCTGCGCTATAACTGATGAACCCCATCTCCCGCTGACGTTTATATTTTTGCTAATCCCCGGCTCTTACAAACAGCCCTGCAATGAACAGCCTTGCACATATGCCCCTTCTTATCTGTACCTAGACCTGCAGGATGGAAGTGGAATTCTTGGTCAAAGGACGTGTGCATTGAAATTTCACAGCTACTGTTGACTTGCCCTCCGTAGAGCTGAACCAATTTACACATAGGCTCTCCCCCCCCCACCCCCACCCCCCACCCCACCCCCCGTCCTCTGTAGGAGTGAGCTCATTGCAGCAGGGATGTCAAGGCTTACGTTCCCTCCGTGTTCCCACAGTGCTCACTCCAGGGAGAGACTCAGGAAGCCTTTGGGGGTCACCATTGCTCCCAAGCACCTGGACTCTTAGTAACGGGGGCTGGACCAGAGAGGAGGGTGAAGCCAGCAGCCAGCGAAGGGAGGGCTCAAGTTCAAAGGATTCAAAAGAGCAGTGGCTTCGTGCCTCTTGAAGAGCCAAACTGCTCCTCCTGCATGGACATCCCGCAGGTTGAGAGACAACAGGTTTCCCCAGGGGGGACAGCATATTAACACCGTCTATAGGAGGGACTCTCCACATGTGCTCCAAAAGGAGATTACAAGCGATTTGGGTTTCCAAAGTCCCAGCTGTACCCGTGGTAAGAAAGAACCGTTTTCTTGCTGTTAATCCATTCCTGGTGGAGATGTTGCTTCAAATTGAATGAGCCTTTTATGTGCTGAAGTCAAATGCGATCTAAAAGATAAGTGAAATCACTTATTCCAGAAAACATGAAACCTTTGATCAGAGTGATTAAGATTTCACAGCAGCAGTTGCTGAATCAGGGGGGTCCCCGAAGTACCCATTCCTCCCACCAGCCTGGCCGTGGCCCCCGGCGCGCACCCCTCCACCCAACAGAGGAAGCTCAGGCTCTGGCCCAGGACCCAGAATCCTACACGCTGGGAGACTGCTCTCTGGCAGAGCACAGGGGAGACTGGAGGGGAGAGAGCAGAGATCTAAGTCTCTACAGTGAGCCTCAGGGGCCCTGCCTGGCCAGAGGGGCAAGAAGTAGACGTGTTATGCCCTCTGCCCAGCCTGCCTTCTCACCTCTATCCAACCTCTACTTGGCCTTCTAGGTTCAGCTCAAGGGTCCCTCTCTTCCCGGAGGCCACCGGCCAGGATTCAGCAGGCGCCCCAAAGCACGTTCCTAGAGTGCTTCTGACCCTGAAGTGGAACCTTGTCTGTCCAACTGTCTCAGCATCTATGGACTGTGAGCACTCTGAGGCAGAACCCCCACAGTGTTTGATCCCCACTAAGTTCTCAACACTTGCTTGATGAGTGAATGAAACTGAGCCCCAGGAAAAGTCAGCATAGCTACCTCCCCTAACGATGTCACCCACCAACCTACACAAACGTTCACAGCCCTAGTGAGTGCCAGCCATTGATGTAGGCTCTGGGGCATCCGATCCCCGTGTTAGGTGACGGGTTCCGACAGGGCTTCCTGGACTGAAATGCCAGCCCGGCCCCAAAGGCCCACTGTTTGAGGCACTCTTTTCAGTGGAAGCATCACCTTGAGGAAATCCCCACCCCCAAGAGGAGTTTCACTCTTTGGCTCCTCAGCCAGCTAGGGGAGGGGCACGTGAGTGGGAAGGCTAGATCTAAGGCCCTGCTGCACAGTAAGAGACCAGATGAGGAAGTTCTCTGGAATTCTACAAGCAATATGCAAATAGAAACGGTTACAATGATAATCCTTTGCTTTTGCTGCATCTTACAGTCTGCGTAGAGCTTCCCGTGCGGTGTCTCCTGATCCTCGAAGCATCCCTGGGACAAGTAAGGGCAGTCACACCCGATTTACAGATGCGAAAACTGAGGTGCGGACAGCTCAAGTCCCAAATCACCCAGGTAACAAAGGGGCTGAGCTGACAGCCGTCTCCAGGTCTTCTAACTCCAAATAGAATGTTCTGTTTACCACATCAAGATGCACCAGCATTGCCTAAAACCACAGCTTTTAGCTGTGCAGAAAACCTTACTCCTTTTCAATCCTTCCCTTTCCCCAGATTTGTTGATTGACACAGGAGCTTCCCCAGGCTTTTTGTAACCAGCAGTGTTAGGGGGGTGGGGGGTAGGTGGGCAGAGTCTTTATCTGGGCTGCATCCTGGGCCCGGCCTCTGACCCACTCTGGGGCTGTAGGAGAGCTCCCATCTCCCAATTTCCTCTAATTCCTCATATCTTTGATGTTAAAGCCATGCAGTGACCCTAATCTAGGCATTTCCAGGAAAATGCACTCAGGTTCTTCTAGAAGGGCAGCGGCCCTTTGTGACAACAGGGATTGCTGGGTGGGGCTGGCCTATACAGAGAGGGATCCACTGGCTCCTAGCTCTTTGCATATCTTCTCAGTGACCCCTGATAACTGCAGCTCAGTGTCAGCACAGAGGAACAGCATGTTACATGGCCTGCCCACAGCCATCACACGGCCTGGAAGGGGTCAGGCCCAAGGACCACCCTTGCCTTTTCCTTCACAGCACAGGTGGGAGAGGTGGAGACAGAGGCCCCGTGCTGGGCCTCTTATTCTACCCCCACCCCCAAAAGGCTTTATCGGCACTCCAAGCCACCTCCTGGGCCTCCCAACTTTTCCTCCCCCCGCCCCAACCATGAATTCTGTGGAACAAAACACATTCGGTTGATAGCAGAAATCAGACTCCCGCTTCTCAGACACCGTTACCCTACGACAGCAGTGTCTGGGGCAGGGTTGCCTAGAAATACACCTGTGTGATTCACACCTGCAGGCAAAACACCGTCTCTCTACAAGGCCCATTTACACAAGCAGGTGTTTTAGGCTGACCTAACCCATCTCAACACGAACACAATTAACGACTTGGCTCATCACAGTTTTCTGTTGGAACGTTGTGTGCCCTGTAGACCCTGTTCTCCCTTTCAGAGACCACCGGATACGGGAAAACTTGACTTTGCAATGGGCAAACAAGAAGGTGATTAATCACCGGGCTGAAGGACTCACCCGAGAGCGAGCTGTCACTCATCACCCCCAAATACAATTGCGATGGCGTTCCTCTTGCCACACGGTTTGTGGAGCGCACGTATCTAATGGACTTGGGAACATGGCTTGAGAGGCACAGCTATTTCCTGCCTCCTGACTGCAAATCTAGCACCAATTCCAACCTGTTAGCCAGTTAAGCCGGAAAAGGAGAAGGCTGGTATAGGGGGGTTGGTCAGAAACACAGCGGTACGCTCCCCTCTGTGTTCCACAGAAATGAATGGAGATGGGCCAAGCTATGGTGAGCCCCCATGCACGCTGATGCCCCCCTATGTCATGGGCATCCAGGCCCCTCTGGCCTCACACCAGCCGGAACGTTCTTGTTGACCAGTCTCAGAGGGGCTTCCTCTCTGATGCAACAGAGGACACCTAGCCTTCACACGGCCCCCCCTGCCTCCAGGTATATCCAAGTCTATCTGTCCTGGGTCTCCTGCCCACTGGTGCCTGGAGAGAAGACTGACTTTAAATCCGCTCTAAGGGGGCCAAGCAGGGGACACGCAGGTGAGTTTCTCTCCGTCTTGGGCATTTCTGGTTCCTAACGTGAGCCTTTGGAGAGGGGTGGTATTTTTGAACACAAGGATATAATCTTTAACGGTGAAATTTCAAGAACTGTGGGGGAGAAATAGGGTGGTGGGGGAGAGGTAACAACAGACACGTCCCTGAGATGCAGCCTTGAGATCGTGCCACACGGACGGGCCATGAGCTACTACTGCAAATCTGTTTTTCAAAATGTAAAACAGTCCATTTCCAGATGTCTGCTTTGGGGAGCCAAGCTGCTGTTGATTTGTTCCCAGTTCATCGTGGAAGGAAGTCTGAGCTCCTCACTGAAGCATCTCAGGCCTTCCACGGGGCCTGCTCCTATAAAGCCTTCGCTCCTTCCTGACTAGGTCCTGAGTCTGTAGAAACCACCCCCCCACCTGGGCTAGCGGGCTGAGAATCTGGCCTCGGCTTTCCAAGCGTGGCCCGGGGACCAGGGCAGCGTAGCCCCTGGCAACCTCTTAGGAATGCAAATGCCCTGCCCACCGCCGCCCTCCCAAACTCTGGAATCAGACACTCTGGAGGTGGGCCCCGGCACCCTTTTTAGAAGCTGGAGGCAATTCTGACACTCAGGAAGTGTGAGAACCACCGAGGTACAGGATCCTCAGCCTCCCTGCTGGGCCTGCTGAATTGATCAGCAGGCTTTTCCAGAGAGGAAGGGAGCAGGTCCAGTGGAGGCCGCCCATTGCACTGGTCTCTCGTGGACACCCGGCTCTTGTGGTTGCTCTGAAGAATCACGAAGTGAATCTGCTCAGAAGGCCTTCCCGGCAGCCCGAAGCCTTATCTACACCGTGCTAAGGCTGAACACAAAATGTGTCCTCCAGCAGCCAGGCGGCCTCCAGCTCTCCTCCCAAGGGCTCTCTGGTCCCACCATCCTCACCATGCTCTTGCTCAGCAAGCAGCTGGAGTATAACAATGTCCCTGTCTCCCAGTGTCCCTACCAAGTGCTTGGCCATCTCAAAGACCCCCCCCCCCTCCAAGTCCCCACACCGTTCCAAGCCCAGGCTAAGCCCACAGTGTCCCGTCTCCTGAGGCAGAACTGGGAGTGGGGGCAGTTCCCAGCCCCCACTCCGGACTCACAGGATCTGGATCTGTAGGAGGGGCCTGGGAATCCTGGTGTTGAACTAGTCTCCTCTGGTAACTCTTTTTCTTTTTTTCTTAATTTTTAAAATTTATTTTTGAGAGAGTACAAGCAGGGGAGGGGCAGAGAAAGAGGGGCAAAGGAGCTGAAGTGGGCTCTGGGCTGACAGCGGCAAGCCCAACGTGGGGCTTGAACTCACGAGCCGCGAGATCGTGACCTGAGCCGAAGTCGGATGCCTAACCCACTAAGCCACCCAGGCGCCCCTCTGTTAACTCTTATCATCGGCAATCTGCAAAGCAGTAAGTGAGTCCGCATTCCTTATTTGTCAGATGGGGAAACTGAGGCCCAGGGCTGTGACTTGGCGTTCCCCGACTATTCCCGACCACAGAGCACCAGTCTTCCTGTCTCGGCCTCCACAGCACTCACAGCCTGGATCCCACCCAGAGTCCTAACACACATCACCCTGCACCACATTTCTAAACACTGCCCGCTCAGCCCCGCCCCTCCCCACTGAACCGCAAGGGCCTGGAGGCAGAGCCAGGCCATTAGTCACAACCCACCCCGCTTAGTGCTTAGGGCTCAGTGCTGGGCACATAGCAGCCTCAATAACCGTTTGAGGAAGGAACAGTCCCCCTACTCTTCCATTAGCACATGCACAGAGATTAATCTACCAAATCACCAGATTGTCACCTTGAAACACACTCAAAGTTCTGTCCCACAGGGGAGAGAGAATGGATACATCCTGATGTGAGGCAAACAGCCACCTGCAAAACAGGTGGAGAAGGGGCCAGAGCAACGGGGGGGGGGGGGGGGGGGGCCGGGGGCGGGGTGGGGACCGGGGTAGTGTCACAAGGACAAACTTCACCTTCTTGTTGATTCCGCTCAGAGCCAACCCCCACCCCCACCCCGGAGAAACACAGCTGGGAAACGGGACATGGAGCTCACGCTTTCTCACCTCTGCCTCTCAAGAGCCCTGATGCTGACACATAGAAGACGTGACAGTGAAACAGAGACAAAGAAAAGCTCCGAGGAAAACAAGCCTGTTCAGTCTGTGGGTCACAGGGTCCGGGGAATCCTCACCAGGTGCCCCAGGCAGTGCAGTAAACGGGCCTGGCCTTTCCCAGTGGCACGGAAGGTGACTGCCAACACGAGGAGCTTTTGGGGGGCCCCAGGAAATTCTCATCGATACTCAGACTTTGCTCCACCCGACCCCCGATCAGGCCCTCCCCACCTCCCTCCCCGCTGTTCATCAGGTAGGCTGGTAAAACAAACAGCTCCGAAATCTCGGGGCCCGAAGACACACAAGTGTATTTCATGTCCACGGTACGTGTCCGCTGACACGCCAACCTTTTCATTTGCATATTTTACATGGAATCCATTTCTGTGCCGGCCAGGAGGGGCTAGGTTGTGTCGCAGTAGCCATGACCAGCCATGTGCGGTGCTTGAGGCAGTCACTCAGGGCTCAAGCTGATGCAGGGGCCACCACCTCGAATGGTGCCACCATGCTGCCAGCACGGGAGGGCTCATGCTGCAACCTGGAAGTGAAACCCGGCCCACCCCTCAGCACCTAATGGCCCCACCCCACAGCAAAGAGCACAGGGAGGACAATCCTCCCAAGGGCCAGAAGACACTGTCCCTGCAAATGCACACCCACAGCCACCCAGTGATGGTGGCCGACATTCCTCCAGCAAACCTTCATCCCTTTCCCTCCCCTGTGGGGGCCCAACTTCCTCCCCTTATTTGTCATTTCACCCCAGGATGAAGGAAAGCTTTCAGATCACAGGTAGAAAAAGGGAACTATAAAGACGATCAAAACATGATTTTCAAAGAAAATGACCGGGGACGTTATTACCATATAGAACGTTACAGTCTTACAATGTGTAACAACATTCTAACGTATAACATTATACATTTTTAGATATCGTGGCAAGTTCAAAGTAAAGGTTTTAGACTGATGGCAATATGACGGTCACCAGATGCCCCTGTGGGAGTGAGAAGGCAGGATGCACAAAGGGAAATTTCAAGAATGAAGTTAACAACCATTGGACCTTCCAACAGATGAAGGGCATAAAAGGAGGCCAGAGAAGGCCTGTCCTGTGAGGTTGGCCCCTTGAAAGTCCATCAAAAGCTGACCAAATCGGTTCTACAAGGATGCTTTGTGACTTTAACAAACCATCCTTTACTTTTTGCCCAAAGAGATCAAGGTGGGAGAGAACTGGAAAGGAAACCATAGGTGGTGCTAAACAAGAACAAGACATTGTACGTGCTGAGGTGGGGCGGGGTAGGAGGGCAGGTGCAGAGAGAGGCCAGAGACCAGAGACCGCTGCCCTTCTGGGGTGCTTGTCGGGAGAGGGATTTACACCCAGGAAAAAGAACCCAGAAAAGCACACAAGACACTGGAGCTTCTCCCTGGCTCAGAGCTGGAGTGTTCTGGCTCCTTCCAGAGGCCAACCATAACATCCTAGGATGTGCGCTGTTCATGAATGGAGCCTTCATGGAGGAAGCTCCTGCTGTCTGCTGAAATCAGAACACGGCGGAGTCTGGAAATCTCAAGCCTCTAGCTAACTGTGAATTAGCAATAGATCCTATGTGAGGTTAACTACTTTTCCAAGCATGGGAACACAGGAACAATATGAAGCTAAACGGACCTTTCCTTGAGCATCCAGAAGTCACCGTGGCCTGTCAAGAGGCTTTGAGCTGTCCCTTGCAAATCAATCAATTCAATTCTACAAACATTTGTTGAATGTCAACTCTGCACCTAGCTCCACCAATTTGACGGTGAGAGCTTGAAAGAGGCAGCGCCAGCCATGAAATCTTCTCTCAGTGAACTCCTAGGTCCTTCGGAGGCAAAAGCTTGCACGCATCACACAGCGTGAGGTGAGCTCTACAAGCAGCGTCTCTGAGCCTTGGTGGCCCAGAGCAAGGCAAGGCAAGACTAAGCCCAGTTGGGAATGGAGCGAAGAAACCAGGGGAGGCTCCTTGATGGATTTGCTCTTGGGCTGGGATTTATTAAATGAACCCTCCTCTAGCATGTGGGTGGGTTAGTGGTGGGGCAGGGAGGGTTTGGGGGGGGGGGGTACCTTACAGAATGTGGAAAATCACAGTCACAACTCACCATGACACATCTGTGGAATGAATACAAATGTAAAAGGGAGCGTTGGGAGAGATGAGCCCGAAGATACAGTCAGGGGCCAGGTCAGAAAGGGCTTCCTGTTGGACGTGACCCTGGGGGGCAGAGGGAGTGAGGGGAGGGAGGTCAGGATACCTTAAGAGGCTGGACCACTAGCCCAACTGAGAGAGGAAGGACTGAAGCCAGGCTGTGGTTGTGGGCGCTGAGTGAAGCCACGGCTTCGACAAACACCGCAGAAGCAGAAGCCCCGGGACCACGTGGGCAGCCACAGGTCAGGGTGAGAGGGCAAGGGAGACAGAGAAGGACCCTGAGGAAGGAGAGTGTCATGAAGGGTGTGGTCCACAGGACACATGCTGCAGAGACCTCGGGTAGACACAGATACAGCAGCTGGTCACGGGTCACTGGTGGCCTCTACGAGGGCAGAGGTGAAAGCAGGTGAGGAAGAGGGAGGTCTCCACAAGAACTGCATGTTCCAGAAACCTGGTTGGGAGGCAGCAGTAGAAGGGTGGAAGCTGGAGGGGGAGGTCACAGGCGTGTTTTTACTGTAGGGGAGAGAAATGTTTCTATCCTGTGGGGAAGAAGCCAGTGGCGGGCAATGAAATTTGAAGATGGGAGCTGGGGGGGAAGGGAGCTCGTCAGGGGCGCCAAGAGCGGACAAGGTCTGGAATGCACATGGCGGGCACGAGACCAGGAATTCGGGACATCTGGTCTCCTCGTGTCAGGCCAAACCCCTCAGGGATAGTGTCCAGAGAGTCAGAGTTGACAGAATGCAGAGCACGGCTGTTTTTATGCAGTATTTTCACATATATAGAAGTCTTGGTTTCTTAAAATGTTTTCATGAATGATCTCACTTGTTCCTGACAATGATTCTGTGAGACAGGCACTAATATTCCCGTGTGGCGGATGAGGAAGCTGAGTTCAGAGAGGGTAGGTGGCCTCCCCAAACTCACAGAGCGAGTAGGTTGATGCAGCCAGCCTTGGCAACCAGCCTTCCAGGTTCTAGTTCTCTGTCTCCCAGCTTCCCCACGCTCTCAGCGCTCAGATCCCAGTGGAGATTCATGCAAAGTCACACATACAGTATTTTGCTCAACATGAAAATCTTAACGTGGTCCTTCAGTTTTCTGTGACCTCGCAAAATACATCCGGTGTCAAGCCTAAAACGTACCAGAGCGTCTCATAAACATGCTTTTAAATATTTTTCTAGGTATATGTGCTGCCTTGTGGGTCTGGTGGGTCTCCTCCCCATGCATGCATGCCCTTTGTTATGCCAAAGAGAGTGGGCCTCAACCCAGGGCACACTGGAACCCCCTGGGAAGCCTTTAAAGACCTACCAAGCCCAGGCTGTACCCAGAACGGGGGGGGGGGGGGGGGGGCGTCAGAAAA
>NW_024412397.1:26428924-26477817 GCF_014898765.1 Herpailurus yagouaroundi | reverse complement strand
GGCACAGAGTCAGTGAGTCTGGTCAAACACACAAGCCCATCAGCCAGGACTTCGGGAGGAGAAAACCAGGGAGAAATTCCTCCCATCACTTATTTCCAGGACTGCCAGTCATGAAGCATTTGCCCCTGCAGGGCTCACTCCCATTTCACCTTCCCAAAGCTCTGCCACAGGGAAAGGGAAGGCAGATTTGGGTATTTCTCCCCCTTTTACAGATTAGGTAATGGAGGCTCAAAGATGGGCGCCGCCTGCCCCAAGGCCGGCATCTTTACAGAACAAAGACAGCCCAGCTGGAGAGCGAAGCATCAGAGCGCCACTTCCAGAAGGGCGCCCCAGGACAGAGGGCCGACTCGGTCCCTACCTATTGCCAAGGCCTTCTTCCCACATATGGGTCTCCCTCATTTGCAAAAGGGGACCCTTTCCAGTGAGCTCTCTTCCCCTTCCAGTCACACGGTGCTTCTTGATGGCTCTCTCCTGCAGTCTTACAACACGCACAGGATTCAAGCCCCACAGGGGAGCTTTGTCATGGCATTACCGAGTCACCTTGCCACTTTCCATCTAAAACAAGGACCATGGTGGGCAGGGCGGTGGCCGGGGGCGGGGGGTGGAGAGGTACGGCTGGGTGGCTCAGTCGGTTAAGCATCCGACTTCGGCTCAGGTCATGATCTCGTGGTCTGCGAGTTCAAGCCCGGAGTCCGGCTCTGTGCTGACAGCTCAGAGCCTACCAGCCTGCTTCAGATTCTGTGTCTCCCTCTCTCTCTGTTCCTCCCCTGTTCGTGCTCTCTCTCCGTCTCTCTCCAAAATAAATAAAGATTTAAAAAAAATTCAAAAATAACACGAGGACCATGGGTAAATTTCGGGCAACTCCACCCACCACACCCAAATCAGTCTTTCTGGCTCTAAGGAAGGTACAGAAGCCTCCCTGCCCCTGCTCTATGCCAGCGCCTGTCTCTGGTCTCATGCGACAAGGACCTCCGACAACCCGCAAGCACTTACGATGACCCTAGCGTGGCACCTTGTGCAGCACCTAGAAAT
This sequence comes from Herpailurus yagouaroundi, assembly GCF_014898765.1. NCBI lineage: Eukaryota > Metazoa > Chordata > Mammalia > Carnivora > Felidae > Herpailurus > Herpailurus yagouaroundi. The sequence continues at coordinate 26,476,785 of NW_024412397.1, read as the reverse complement.
GTGCCACGCCCCCCCGAGGGCCCGCCGGCAGGTTGGGAAGTTATGACCTACATACACAAAACAGGAAGATCAAGAGTTAAACTGTTTGAAACTCACCTTACATGTATCCCAGACCTTGGGCACGTTATTTAATCTCTGTGCCTCAATCTACTCATCAGAATAATGGGGACACTAACACTGATACGACCTCATGGGGAGTGTGAGACGGAATGAGTGAATCCATGTAAAGTGCTCAGCATGTGTCTGGAAGATACTTAGGCTCTGAAACCCGCTGGTTGTTATCACTACTGGGAGTTTGTGTTTCCTCGATGCCCGGAGGAAGGCAGGACCACGCGGCCTAGAGTAGCTGAGAGGGAATTTCTGCGGTAAATTGGGATTTTAGGCATCAATACAATTGAGAAACGAGGGTATATTCAAGAAGAAGACAGAAAGTGAGGATCCCCAGAGCCCAAATTTGGATGTTAATTTACTGTCAAGGAACCAAGGAGGGCGAGGCCCAGCCGCCGCCCCCCCCCACCGCCCCCCACCTCCCTAGAATTCCTGCCGCTGCTGCAGGATGGACCACGTTATTAAAGCAAATACCCCACAGGAACCGAAACCAAACAACTCCAGGCAACAGGAGTTCAGGGAACCTTTGGCTCTATCTCCAAGGCAATTGAAAAGAGCTCAAAACAGATTAAAATATGAGATGAATTCTGAAGCCCAGGAATGAGAGAAAATGAATCCTGTGACTGAGGAGCCAATATGATTATTTCATTATTTGGTTAGAAAGTTAAAATGTGCAGGAAATGTCAGATGCTTTCTCGAGATGGAGGGAGGCTGGGACGGCGTGGCCATGGGGGCGCATATTCTCTTTAATATTAAAAAATAGCTTCACCCCAACTTAGTCTTAATCAGAAAGCCCTCCCTTGGTAGGGCAGTCCGCTCTTCTGTCAGCCGGCATGAGGTCTCTTTAAGACCCACCACCCCTCTCCCGCAACAGCACATCTGCCTTTTGAAAAGAACTCTCCCCCACACCGCCCCCGACGACCAATATTTTCAATAAATCCCATGTGCTCCCAGGTGAAGGGTGCTCCCCCTAACCTTACCCCACGGGGCACTGATTATGGCTCAGCCCAGCCCCAAACCAAGCCTGGTGGAAACCCAGCCACCACCGCAGCCTCTCCCCAACCTCCTTCCCAGATCCGTTCTTCCCCTCCCCGGAGTGTCTAAGCAGACCTCCCCTCCTTACATCTGTTCATGCCCATGCCACCCTAAGTCCCCGTCTCCCCATCTCTACGTCCATCATTCATTCACTTGATCACTCAATTGTTTGCTGAAGATATCAACTATCAAGCTGTGCAGGTGCTGGGCACACAATGATGGGCAAGGCCAAGTCTCTGCCTACAGAGAGCTGACAGTCTACTAAAGAAGACAGACGTGTGGTGAACAATACAGAGGCACAGGCTGGGGAGCCAAGGGCTGATTAATGCTGACTGCAGGGAGGGGTCAGGCAAATATCCCAAGGGAGGCAGCATCTGGGTCTGACCTTTGAGTTGGCTTTGATTATGCAGAGAAGGGTAAAGGAGATTCCGGATGTGGGCACAGAATGAAGCAAAGGCCTGTGGCCACGAAGTGTGACCCAAGCACAAGAGACAGTGAAGAGACAAGTTTGACCTGCGTGAAGAAGCCACATAAGAGGTGAGATAGAAAGCTAACGAGGAAGGCTGAGGTCTGATTGATGGGAGCTTTTGCATTTTCGTATTTTAAAGAAGTAATACATTAAATGATTTGCGTGCAAAAGGTACAAAAGGATATACAGTGAAAAGTCACCTTTCCATCCTTGTGCCCAGCTATCCTATTCCCCATCTCAAAGGCAACCAACGTTATGCACTTCACCTGTATCCTTACAGAGATATTTTATGCATATTCAAGTAAATATATACCTCTCTTGCACACAAACAGTAGCATATCATATATGCCTTTTACCCTTTCCTGCTTAATTACAAATATTGGAAACCAGTAGTTCTCAAAATGGAGTGTGCCTCAGAATTACCTGGCTGGCTTGCTAACCACCCAGATTGCTGGGCCCCACTCCACGGTGTGATTCAGTAAGTCGGGGGTGAGGCCCGCGAAGGTACGTTTCTAACAAGTTCCCAGGTGCTGCTGCTGTTGCTGGTCTAGGAACCACACCTGGAGAACCACTGGTGAGGCTCATACTACATGAGTTTATAAAGAGCTGCTTCATTCAGCTTTGTGGCTGTGTAGTATTCCACTGCTAGGCTGTTCTGTCACATACTTAGCCAGGCCTTCCATTTAGGTTGTCTCCAGTCTTTTGTTCTTCCAAATAGTTCTGCAGTGATTACACTTGGGCATTCATTGTATCACACATGGGGGAGTATAGTTCTGGGATGAAGTCTGGGTCAGAGGCTTTGAACTCTGGCCATCTTGACAGATAACTGCCAGACAGCTCTTAGAGGGAGTCCAGAATGCTAATATAAGAAATTCTAAATTTTAACAAAAGCTTTTGAACAGAAGGCTGGTGAGCTCAGAGCTGTATTTTGGGAAAATTAGTCTGACTCCATTATGAAATGTGGACTGGACAGGAGAGAACCTAAGGAAGGACAGCCACGGGGACAGATAGACTCTACAGGTGCCTGCAAGCCCTGCCTCTAGAGGTCATACATAAAAGTAAGACCCTTCCTTGAGTGTGGATGGGAACTGTAATTGACTTCTAACCAATACAATATGGCAGAGGTATATGGGTCACTCCTGTGATCACATTACTTTATAGAAAACTCCAACCATCTTGCTTCTAGACAAGCCCCTGAGGCTCTCTTTCTCCCTTTTGTCTTGAAGAAGTGAGGTGCCATGAATCCTCCAGTCACAAGGAGCTGAATGTTGCCAATAATCACCCGAGAAGGGAAATGGATCCTTCCCCGGTTGAGCCTCCAGATGAGAACCCAACCCAATCAAGGCAAATGACACCTTGACTGCAGCCCCATGGGAGACTATTAAGGCCAGGACCTAGCTACTCTGTGCTGGGATTCCTGGTCCCCAGATATAACAATCTGTGGACTAACCCATGTGTGTTGTTTTAAGTAACTAGGGTTGGGTGATTTGTTTGGCAGCAGAGATAACTAAAACAAACACATAGAAGGATGCTCCAAAGATAGTCTATAACAGTGAAGTCCCGAAGTGAACAGGTGTCAGGGGCAAAAGAGGGGAGCAGGAATGAAGGTTGGATGTAGGAGAGATTTCAGAAAGGAGTATGACCTGCGGGCTCATGAGAGGAGCAGAGGGACCTCCTACCATCAGGGGGCAAGACAGTTGCACAATATCCCTGAAACAGACTCAGCCCACTTTCATGAGATCGAGCCACAGACCAGTCCAAGGTGAGGTGGAGCAGACATGCTTGCTCCTGATCCCTTTCTAAAAGTGTTCCTTCCCTTGCAGATGGCTCCAAGATTACCTCAGCACAGCCTCCTCACGCCATCCGCCGCCATCTGCAATTTGCTGACAAGGCAGATAAACACCTACACGGAGAAGACCCACAATAAATCAAGGTGGCATTTCAACCCACTGGGGACAAAATAGACTTTTCAACTAATTGTGTTGCGACAACTCAGGAATCCTCGGAAAAAAATGTGAACGATGTGTAGCAAGGATCTGAACAAGAAATTAATAAAGAAGAAACTGTGGAAAGAGCTAGAAGAAAAATGCAGGAGAATGTTTGCATTAATCTTGAAATAAGAAGGACTTTCAAAGCATGACCCAAATCCAAATGTCACGTTTTGGTTTTTTTTTAAAGGCTACATCTGGGTTCAAAATTTTTAAGTACCTAACACCAGAAAATAAAGTCCATTCAGAAGATAAATGAAAAAATAGGGGGGAAGATATTTGCAACATATATGGCAGACATGGGGCTAATTTCCTTGCTACGTAAATAACATGCATGTGCCCAATAGAGAAATGTACAATAAAGAGGAAATTAAATTGTCAGTCCACAAAGCAGGAAATACAAACACATTTCACCCATCTGAAATGATGTTCATTAATTTGCAGGAGATGCAAATTAAAACTAGGAGGTATGGTTTCTCATATATCAGGTTAGCAAATTTGTTTAAATATACACAGAGCCACTGAGCCAGAGTGTGTATAACCACACCCATCCATGCTTGGTGGAAGTTTAAACTGGTGACAATACCATGTATGGGTAGAGAATACACACACACACACACGCACACACACACACACAGATTCTCTTGAGAAGGACACAGGGCATGGTTAGCACTGGCTGCCTCTGATGAAAGAGCTTGGCTGCCAGGGTATGGGAGTGAAAGGAAACTTTTCACTGTATCCCTTTTGTACTGTTTAAAACTTCCCCAAGTACCTGTACTACATTCTCAACAATTCTAAAAGGTAACAAAGAAAAAGAAGTACAGAGAACTTCCGCATCTGGGAAAATGGAATAAATGTATTTTTCCCCACGCCACTCTGTAAGCGCACCTGGAAACCCAGGGCATTGTACGTGAAGCAAACACAAGATGAACCTGCAAGGTCAAGAGAAGTGACCGGCTAGAGATTTGGGGACCTGAGTCTCGAGAGGATGGTGAGGTTCCTGGGTTTTCTCTTAGTCTCATAGATCCTGGATTTGGAGCTAAAGAAGCTGGCAACCTGGAAATGTCAATGGGCACAGACAATAAAAGCCCCAACAAAAGCCTGTTCTTTCTAGTCAAAATGCTAGGAAAGGGGCAGCCTAGAAAGACATTTCTAGACAGTAACTGCTCTAATCCAGCCAAACATTGCAGAAGAACTGGGGACCCACTCCCATCCATATGAGCAAAGGCCAAGTGCAGAGCCTTGACTTTTACTCCCACCAGCAGTGAAGAGGCACCCTTACCCATCCCTGCTGAAGTGGTGCCAGAGGAGGCCTGATGGAGACTCAGGATTTTCACTATTGCTCAGCAGTGATGAGGCCACATGACGAGGTCACGTGGGGAACAGTAACTGGCATTCTATGCCCCCAGCTGGGATTTGTGGAGGCCAAGTGGGATACCCGGACTTCAACCCTCACCTGGCAAGAATGAGGCAGTGCCCCAACCTTCCCGGGGATGGGGGGGGGGGAGACATCTAAAGTGGAAGACTGAAGGAAGATCCAGAGGTCTCAAAAAATATTACCCCAAATGTCCAGTGCTTTATCACAAATCACTCATCATATAACAAGAATCAGGAAGATCTCACACTGAAGAAAAAATACAATCAATAGAGACCAACTCCAAAAAGACAGAGATGTTAGAATTATCTGACAAAGATATTAAAGCAACCACCATAAAAATGCTTCAAAAAACAACCACAAATATGTTTGAAGCCAGTGAGAAAAAACAAAGTCTAGCAAAGAAGTAGAAGATATAAGGAAGAACCAGTGGAAACGTTAGAACTGAAAAGTACAATAACTGAAATACAAAATCCAACGGGTTGATTCAATGGCACAATCGAGAGGACAGAGGAAAGTATCAGTAATCTGTAAGATGGAACACCAAAAACCTAGTTAATATTCAATAAATAAAATATAATCACAACAAGTAAATAATTAAAATGTTTAAAAATTAATAATACATATGTTTTTAAAACCCAGTCTGAAAAAAATAGAAAATTGACCGAAACACAAACAAACAAAGCCTCCGGGACTTGTGGTATTATAACAAAAGATCGAACATTCCTGTCACTGGAGTCCCAGAAGGAAAGGGGAAAGAAGGCAGGCTGAAACAGTGCTCAAGAGTTGAAAACCTCCCCAGTTTGGGAAAAGACATAAACCTACAGACTCAAGAAGCTAAGTGAATTTCAAAGAAATCCACATCAATACATATTATAGTCAAACGTCTGGAATTCAAGACACAGAAGAAATCTTGGAAGCAGTCAGAAAGAAACACCTACCTAGAGGGGGGAAAAGAATAAGAAGGACGTCAGATTTCTCATCAGAAAAAACGGAAGCCAAAAATAAGTCGTACACTATATTTCAAGTGTGGAAAGAACCATCAGCCCAGAATCCTCTAACCATTGAAAATACACTTCAGGAAGGAGGAGAAAATCAAGCCATTCCAAGATGAAAGAAAATGAGGAGACTGCGTTGCTAACAGGCCTACCTCCAAAAGGATGGCAACCTGAAAATACACAATGAAAGAAAGAAACACGTTAAGCAAAAGTATAGGTTAATAAAACAACCCTTACTTCCCTCTTGAATTTCTGAATTCAGTGTGACAGTTCAAGCAAAACTTCTCACCCTGATGTGGTTCTAAATGTATGTAGAGGAAATGCAATTACATTACAAGCAGGAGGAAAGTAAGGAGATTTCAAGGGAAGTAAGGTTTCGACATCTCATTGGAATATGCAAAATGATGACACCAGCAGACAGGGATAAGTTACGCACACACCATGTATTATGTAGAACAACCACTAAAAACACTACACAAAAAATAAAAACTGAAAAATGCTATAGATAAGTCAAGGTAGAGTTCTAAAAACTATTTAAGTCACTCACAAGAATGCAGGGAAAGGAAAACGAAAACGAAAGGTAGAAAAAAGAGAAAACATAAGAATGAAATTGTAGGGGCGCCTGGGTGGTTCAGTTGGTTAAGTGTCCAACTCTTGGCTTTGGCCAAGGTCATGATCTCACACATGGTTCATGGGTTCGGGCCCCACATGCTGTCAGCACAGAGCCTGCTTGGGATTCTCTCTCTCCCTCTCTCCCTGCCCTCCCCACCCCATGCACATAGGCACGTGCACTCTCTCTCTCTCTCTCTCTCTCTCTCTCTCTCTCTCTCAAAATAAACTTGAAAAAAAATGAAATTGTATACTGAAGACATGACATATCAATAATTATATTAAATGTAAATAATCTAAAGACACCAATTGAAAAACATGGCTCACTATGCTACTTAAAAGAAATTCACTTCAACTGTAATTATATAAGCAGGTTAGTAAAAGGATAAAAAATATATATATCATGCAAACGTCAATCAAAAGAAAGCAGGAGTGGTTATATCAATACGAGGGGAGATAGACTTTGGAGCAAAAAAATTATGAGAGACAAAGAGGGATATTATATAATGATAAAGGGTCAATCCACCAAAAAGACATCACAATCCTAAATGTTCATGAACCAAACAATAAAGACACAAAATATGTGAATCAAAACCTAATAGAACTGAAAAGAAAAATACAGTTGACCCTCAAAGAATGTAGGGGTTAGGGGCACCAACCCTCACACAGTCTAAATCCATGTATAACTTTCGACTCCCCAAAAACTAAACAACTAATAGCCTTATCGATAACATCAACAGTTCATTAACACATATTTTGTATGGTATATGTATCATACACTGTATCCTTTTATTTTTAATGTTTATTTATTTTGAGAAAGAGAGTGTGTGTGTAGGGGAGGGGCAGAGAGGTGGGGGAGAGAATCCCAAGCAGGCTCCGTGCTGTCAGCACAGAGCCTGACTCAGGGCTCGATCTCACAGACCTTGAGATCATGACCTGAGTGGAAATCAAGAGTCAGACGCTTAACCTACTGAGCCACGCAGGCATGCATTATACACTGTATTCTTAAAGTAAGTTAGAGAGGGGCGCCTGGGTGGCTCAATCGCTTAAGCATCCGACTTTGGCTCAGGTCATTATCTCACAGTTCATGGGTTTGAGCCCCGCATCTGGTTCTGTGCTGACAGCTCAGAGCCTGGAGCCTGCTTCAGATTCTGTGTCTCCCTCACTCTCTGCCCTCCCCCACTCGTTCTCTGTCTCTCCCACTCTCTCTCTGTCTCTCAAAATAAACATTTTCAAAAGTAAGCTAGAGAAAAGAAAATGTTATTAAGAAAATCATAAGGAAGAGAAAATATACTTACAGTGCTTATCAAAAAAAAAAAAAGCACATAGGTGGATGTACACAGTTGAGATCCATGTTGTTAAAGGGTTAACTGTTGATAAAGCTACGATTATGTTTGCAGACTTCAACACTCCACTCTCAAAAATTTAGAAAACAACTAGATAATCAGCAAGCATATAGAATAACAACAACTATCAACGAACAAAATCTAATCAACATTTTAGAATACTCCAGGCAACAGGAGAAATATGCACATTCTTCTCAAGTGCCCGTAGAAAATACACCAAGACAGACTAGATGCTGGGCGATAAAAACAAATATCAATGAATTTAGACAAATTTAGAATGTGTCCTCTGACCTCAGTAAAATCAAACCAGAAATCAGTAACAGCAAGATAACAGGCAAACCTCTACACACCTAGAAACAGATGAACCTACTTCTAGATAATTCACAAGTCAAAGAGGAATCCAGGTGTCTTTCAGCAGGTGACTGGTTGAGCAGACTGTGACACGCCCACACCATGAAATACTACTGAGCAGTAAAAAGGAAGAAGCATCGCTATGTGTATCAACATGGATGAATTGTGCTGGGTGGAAAAATCCCATCCCAAAAGGTTACAAACGTACTGCATTATTCCATTTGTATAACATTCTTGAAATGATAGAATTCTAGAAGTGAAGACCAGATGAGTCATCTTCAGAGGTTAAGCAGGGGAGGAGGACAGGGGAGGGAAGCTGGTATAAAAGGGAAACAGGAGCGCTCTGTGTGGTGATGGAAATGTTCTACGTCTTGACTATATCCGTGTCTTGCAAGTTATTGCCATCGAGGAAAACTAGGTTAAGGATACATGAGATTCCTCGGTGTTATTTTTTACAACTGCATGGGAGTTTCCAATTATCTCAAAATAAAAAGCTTAATTTAAAAGAAGTAGAGAATCCCAAAAGAAATGCCAATACATATGCACCTCCCATCTCTCTCTCTCTCTCTCTCTCTCTCTCTCTCTCTCTCTCTCACACACACACACACACACACACACACACACACACACACCCTCATCTATCAACAGCCTTCAGTTGTTGCCATATAAATTTGCACTGATTTTTCACTCCGATGTGATTTTCTGCCTCTCTTCGGAGAGGACTCATCCAGTCTCTTGTGAGGTCAGAGAAAAAAACCTCTGAGAACTTTCCTCTGGCCTCCTGAGACTCTTCCATAGCTTGGCTCAGAAGAAAACACAGAATTTGTTTAAAAAGAATTAAAACGTCCGAACCCACTCAGAAAGTAAAGCAAGCAGGTGGCGTGAGGTGATCCAAGCTGCATTTTGGAGAGGCCATGAGCCCATGAAATTAAATGTAGAAGGGGGTACATTTCTGGTACCCGGTTCCGTGCATGTCACATGTTTAACTGGAGATACAGTCTGTGGCTTTCCCCCATTTCTCAAAGGGGTCACTTCCCAAAATGGTGAGAGAAGGAGGACCATACCTGATGCGTACAACCCTCAGTTTCTGCAGCCCCAGGTGAGCACTGCTGAGCCCCAGTCTATCTTCTGGAAACTCCACATAAGCCTCCTGGTATTCTTGCCCTTAGGTGAAAAAGCATGGCTCTGAAAATGGCTGTACCCTTAGGATAATCCATTTCCGTCCTGTGGAGCTGGCTGGAAATGTCAGGGCTTGAAGATAATTTGAAAACCCACACCCAACCAACAGAAGAGGCAACTGAGGCCCAGGGATACAGGATGACTTCCCAAGACCATCCGGACAGGAGCCAAGTTTAAGCCAGAACCTGGGTCTCCTCCCTGCCGTCAGCGTTGGGACCTGTGCCCCTTGGGTTGGCCTCAGGGCCTGACATCAGGCAGGGCAAACAGGAGAGCAATGGCTAGGCAGGAGGACCACACTGTCACCAGTGGAAGATGGCAGTGGGAACACAGCCAGGCGCTGGATGAGAATGAGCACAGATATGCCGACGTTAATGAGCAAAAGCTTCCTCTGAAAATACCTGACCGTACTTCTGCTGTGGCAGCTTTCATTACTCCTAAGAGATACAAATAGGTGGCAGCGAAGGTTAGGAACACTAGAGAGATTTTATTACCTCGGAAGACAGGCCGGTAAATGTTTCCCAGGGATGTCCCCAATCCTGCCCCCCTTCCCCCTCCAGGCCCCTTCCTTCGCACCCACGGCTCGTTTACCAACTGCTCGCTCACTCCACAGATGTTCGGAGGACTTCTGAAGGGCCAACAGCACGGAGAGGAGACGTGAGCCCCGCCTTGTCAGAGTTCACCCCTCGTGAGGGCCTAGGGGCTAAAACACCAATAACGTCTACCCGCTCAGCCCACGCAGGGCCCCGCAGCCCCCCCGTGGGACCGCCTATTGCTCCATCGGCGGCCCCCCACTGCTCTCTCCCCCCACTGCTCCTCTCCCCCCCCTCTTCTTTCAGAGCCTGAAGGCTCACCTGGCTGCATCTGGAGACAGTCTGGGAGCTGGGAGGGCCCTCTCACTGGATCACTGGAAGCACCTCCCTCTCGCCCTTTCATCTGTTCTCTACTCCACCATCAGAGTGACCACCCCAAACCACAGATCAGTCCACATCATCTTCCTAACATCTGTGGCAGCAGCCCTCGGTGCTCCCAAGTGCATGTGCACCTCCTGAAGGTTCCCGGCCTCCTCTGCGGTTGGGCCGGGCCAACAGGCTGTGAGTGGAACTGCAGGTGTCACTTCCAGGATGAGGGCACGGAGGGCTGGGGCGCTTTCTCCGTCTCTGTCTTCCCTCCTACAGGAGTAGAGTTAAAACTTTACTGGGGTTAAGCCATTAAGATGTTAGGGGTTGGGGCGCCTGGGTGGCTCCGTCACTTAAGTGTCTGACTTCTGCTCGGGTCACCATCTCATGGTTCGTGAGTTCAGGCCCCACGTCGGGCTCTGTGCTGACCGCTCGGAGCCCGGAGCCTGCTTCGGATTCTGTGTCTCCCTCTCTCTCTGCCCCTCCCCTGCTCACACTCTGTCTCTTTCTCTCAAAAATAAATAAGCATTAAAAAAAAAAAATGTCAGGGGTTGGTTTTGGGACGGTTAGCAGTGATTGACTAGTAAAACTTTTCAGTGGCTCCCCTCAGGATATAAAGTCGAAACCCTTCAGGGTCGCCATGTTCAGTGCTTTTATGGCCTGGCCCAGCCCCCGCCTCTGGCCTGTCTCTTGGCCCTCCCCTCAACACATCCTATCAGGAACCATGATTCAGCCATATTTGCAGGTTCTGGAAGGGCTGTGCCCCTCCCACCGGAGATGTCCCCTCTACCCAGAATGCCCTTATGTCTCCTCACTCCCAACTCCTCTATCTGCTTTGCAAACTCACACTCAGTCTTCAATTTCCAGCTGAAGCATCCCCAGCTCTGACCTACCCCAAGATGAGCTGGGAGCAACTGCTTCCTGACCACAGGCGCCCCATCTGTAGCTCCCAGAGAGCCCTTGCGTGCAGCTGTACCTTAGCTTTTTTGTGTTACTCTTTTGTGTTGCCCACTGTTCCCGTGAACTCCACAGGAGTGAGGAAAAGGTGTTCCTCACATTTATCTTCCCCTGAAGCCCATCTCAGCACCCGACTCCCAGAAGACCTTCAGAAGGTGTTTAATGGCTGCTCAAATAGAGCCCACATTAAGCTCTTTCTGAAGAAAGTCACCCCTTCTTGAAAGAGAAATTCAAACAAGTGGCAGGAACTCTTCATGAAAAGAGGAGAATTGAAATGACCCAGAGTGGCAATGGGTTCTAGGAAGAGCTCTATTCCAGAGAGCCACAGGCCAGGTCTGGCTGGCTCTGTCCCTCCTTGGCCCAGTGACTCTGAGCAAGGTAATCCCTTCTCGGTCATCCACGCTACATAGTCCTGAGCACGGCAAAGCCATCTCTGCCACCGTGCCTGCCCCTCTCGTGGTCCCTCTCTTTCCCAGAAGCCTCGATTCAAGAGCTCCTGGCCCATTTCCACTGAACCCAACCCGCTAAGGCATTCACCAGCAAGGTATTGCCCTTCCTCAGGCATCCGTCTTTAACATGACGATGAGATGACTAAGGACCCAGTGGAACAGTGCTCATGGGAGGATTTCAGGCACAAGACACGCAGTGGGCCAGACATCCGGCCAGTGGCGAGGGCTCCTTTGGAGAAGCGCCTTCCCTGCTCCCCCTCCCAACCCACGCATCACACTGCAGAGGCCAGAGCTGTTCCAATGGCTGGACCCCGGCAGATAGCAGGGAGAACGCTGCCCTGAAAGAGAATTAGTGTTGTTGGAATATCCTGAGGGCGGGACCCAGGCTCCTCACTCCTCATTCCATGGTTCCTTTTATCTGGTATTTCTGGGCAAGACAATGAGCAGACAGACTGGAAAGTTACAGGCCAGCTTTGCCGATCCCTGCCAAAAATGCAGCAAAGGAAGCTGGAGGGAGACTCGAGCCTCTCTTTAATTTCCTCTTCTGTTTGGCTCTGCATGTGCTCCCCCACCCGCCCCACTTGGACTCTTTTCTGCCCTTGGGCTCTGACTCCAAAGGAGCGCTGCTTCCCACCCCAGATGTGTGGGAAACCCCTCACCCACCCGAGTCTCTCCTGACTGATGTGCTGGCCGCCTTTAGCACAGCTCTGGCCCTTCCTGGAGCAGCAAGGACACTTAGAAACATGACATCAACCAGGAAATCCAATTCCCAGGCCAAGCTGGAAGTACAGTGGGAAGAAAGCCTGGGGGGTGGAGGAAGGGGGGTGGAGAAGGGGAGGAGTCTCGCCTGCTGTCCCTCTGGACTGAAGTCAGAACCCGACCAGAAGCAAGATTGGAAAGGCAGTAGATGAGACAGGACCCGCAAGACAGGAGTGCTACGGTGACCACTTATGTGTGTCCCTACCCCTACCCAGCAGGGTCTGAACATAAACTCTCCAGGGTCCATGCGTGAGCACGTGCCCACGCACAACAAACGCAGGCAAATGCAGAAGAGAAAAATCCGGATTGAAATCCTGTCTCTATCTGGGCACATTCTTCGACAACACTAAGCCTCAACTTCCACCTTTACAGATGGGACGATCTGCAGAATTGCTGTGAGGTTTCGATGAGATAACGCTCCTGCTCCGGGACTTGCATGGAGAAGCCCCCCACCCCCCATAAATGTAAATTGCTTCCCAGATCCTGGCAACCAGCCATCATTTGAAAATGACGGTGCGGCCAGCAAACTAGCTTTGTGACCTCAGGCAAGTCCGTTACCTTCTTGGACTTTCTTGAAGCTTCCTAATCTTGAAGATCAGTGTTTCTCGAACTATGGTGTGCACCAGAATCACCTGGAGGGCTTGTAAAACACAGATGACCGGGCCTGAACCCCAGAGTTTCCCATCCTGTAGTTCTGGGGGAGGACTGGAGAATCTGCATTTCTACCGAGTTCCCTGATGCTGCGGATTCTGCCGGCCCTGGGGGCTTACCCTCAGGAGCACTGAAGTCCAGGTAATCTAAGAATCCTTTCCAGTTCTAGTGGTTTAATGAGTATGTTAAGCTAATCCACAGTCAGGTGTTAGTGACTGATACTTAGTTAATGTGTTCTTCTTAAGGCTACTTGCATTTTAAATAGAATAATGTCTTGACCCCCAAAAATCAATCACCTCTAAGTGGGGTACGGAGGGAACCCTAGTGTCTACGACCAGGAGGATGATTTGAAGGGAAAGAACTTTCCAGGCCTCTCCAGCCACACTCTGCAGGTATGACCTAAAAGGAAGATCACTTGCAAAACTCGAGCATCCCGAGTGACTCAGCTACACTTGGCTAATTACCATTTGGGGACATGTAGTCTGAGGCTGAGGAAAGGCCTCTGGTTGCCTGAAATCAGCCCAAGGCCAGGCCCCATTGCTGGGAGCAGGGCTGTCAGTCAGCTGTGACTTTCTGGGTCTCCCCCCCCAGTTCTGTCAGAGCCCAGGAGAGCAGCCTCCCGCCTGGGGAGTGTGGCAGAGCCAAGGCCCTGCAGCCCCAGAGGCTGTCACTGTGCATCTGCGCATCTGGGTGTAGAGTCCCCCTCAGCTTCAACGCCTGCCTTTGTGTCACTGTAAGACCTGTCCAGCCAGGTGGCTGGGCTCTGTAACGCTGCTGTCATTCTGCTACCGCTCTGGGCCTGCCTCAGGGAAGAGAGCTGCCCCGCTCGTCAATTACAGAATAATGACACCTTCCTTCGTGCTCTGCACCAGTCCCCCACCCAGCATGGCCCTGCCTTCGGTGCACAGGAACATGAAGAGGGCAGAGATCACTATGTAGCAACACAGCTCATCCCTACTGTGTTCTCAGCATTTCTAATCGCAAACTCAGGCATGCGGACAGTCTTCAGGGAAAAGGTCAATGCTGAGAAAAGGGGTGTCCAGGAAGAACTGAGGGGCTGAAAGCAGGGCTGAGATCAAGCTCTCCAGGACTTCTGGCCCAGCATGCAGGTCACCGGGGAGTGGGGGAGGGATACTAAGGGCAAGCCCGCCCCACCAGAGCATCACCCCAAAAAACACCTGATTCTGCTTTTGTTCGTGCCACAATCGCTTCGTAAGTCTACTGAAGTCTGAACGTAGGGTCAAGTGGTGGAGATCTAAAGACAAACAAGAGGTTTGTGGAGATCTAAAGACAAGCAAGAGGGCTCCCAGAAGCTTCTAGTCTAAGAGGGCAAGACAGCTGCACAGGTTATCATCGAAAAAGGCAGTGAGGGGAATGAGGGCAAAACCTATATGAGCTCGGAAGAGACGGCTAACTCTTCTTGTGGAGGGAAGGAGGGAGGAAGGGGGCAGAAAAGACAAAACAACACCGGAGGGGGGGCATCTGAGACGGTCCTGAGGGGTGTAGAGGAGAAACTGTGTCTGCACAGGGGTAATATTCAAAATCTTTTAACAACTGCTAAGGCCCAAGCCTGGCCCAATCAGAATAGATGCTGGGCCTTATCAGGTAAATATGACTAGTCAGACATGTGCATCTAACCTCTGCTTTCTCCCCAAACCCTACCTGAATAACAGTTTTTAACAATTAAGTATAAAGACGCAAGGATGGGAAAAACCAGAGAAGAGACAGAAGTCACAGAACTTTGGAAGCTGGAAATCAGATGGACAAGGGGTAACTGGCCCAGGAATCCCCAAAAAACTGCATTCTAAGCCAGCAGTAGGGGAAGCTAAGACCAACCTAATTTGTACTGGCAAACCCTCTTCGCAGCTTGGAAGTTGCTGGTACCCATCCCTCTTGAAAGCATGAGAAAAGAACTAAAGAGGGTTGGTTGGCAATCTGTTTAGGAAGCAGTTAGAGCCCCAGTTTCTTTCCTTGACTGGCAAGAGCCCCTTGCCGAGCCCAGCAGAAGATGGAAGTTTACTCTCTGAAATAAAGAAGCTTTCTGGACTGGGAGACACCAGGCAGAATTGAGGATGGGCCTACCATGTGAAAAAAACAGAGGGATTAAAGAACATTCTGGATTAAAGAACATTAATATTCCACAAGAAAAAGACCCAGCCAGATCATCCTCCAGTGAAGCCCATCATCATCAAATCCCATCTGCGCTGAAATCCGTAAATATGTGCAGATAAACAAGAATAACCAGACAACTGAAGAAAGCTTAAAAATTGAACAACAGAGGCCAGAACAAACAACTTGAAAGAAACAGAGACTGTGCAGGATGAAAAAAGCTTGGAAAAAAATCATTAATTTCTTCAGAAAGATGGCATGGCAATCATAAAACGGAATGCTATAATCCCGAAAACAAAAGGACAAAAAAAGAATTCTTGTAAATTAAAAATATAACAAATGAAATGTCAATAAAGGGCTGGAAGGTGAAGTTGAGAAAATCTCCCAGAAAGTAAAACAAGAAGACAAAATTAGGAAAACTAGAGAATTATTCCCAAGGTCTACGACCCACATGAGATTCTTAAAAAGCGGCAACAGGACAGGTGAAGGGGGAGACATAAACAAGAAAAGTAAATCATCTACAACATCAAGAAGATGTCTTGGAACTAAGGGCCCAGCGTTTACAGAATGAAAAGGCCTGCCAAGTGGGCCTTGGGTAAAAATATGAACACAACTGATAAAAATAGATCCACTGCAAGGCAAAGAACATCATTCTAAGGTCTCAGAAACTGGGGTAAAAAACAAAAACAAGAACAAAACATGTTCTTGGGCTGGAAGACTCAACATTAAGATGTCAATTCTTCCTAACTTTTTCTATAGATACAATACAATCTTAATCAAAATCCCAGGAAGTTCTTTTGTAGATATTGACCAATGGATCCTAAAATTTAAATGGGAAAGCAGGGGCGCCTCGGTGGCTCAGTCGGCTGAGCGTCCAACTTCGGCTCAGGTCATGGGCTCACAGCTCGTGAGTTCGAGCCCCGCGTCGGGCTCTGTGCTGACAGCTCAGAGCCTGGAGCCTGCTTCTGCTTCTGTGTCTCCCTCTCTCTCTCTGCCCCTAACCCACCTGTATTCTGTCTCTGTCTCTCTCAAAAATAAATAAACATTAAAAAAAAATTTTAATGGGAAAGCAAAAGATCTAGAATAACCAACACAATACAGAAGAACAAAGTTGAAGGATTCACACTACTTGATTTCCAAACCTACTCTAAGGCTACAGTAATCAAGACAGGATGAAAGAATCGATATACACATCAATATAACAGAAGAGCAGAAGAGATTGCCCCAAAACAGGCCCATACAAATGTAGTCAATTGATCTTTGATGACGAACAAATGCAACTTAATAGAGAATGGATTGTCATGTAGACAAATGATGCTGCCTTGTTTAGAGATAAATAGACACAGATACAACTGTCGATATATAGATGTAGATCAACTTCACCTAGACACAGACTTTATGCCTAACACAAAAAATTAAGTGGCTCATAAACTTAAATATGAAGTGTAAAACTATAAAACTTCTTGATGAAGCTTAGTAGTAAATCTTCACGAATATGGATTTGCTGATGACTTTTAAGATGCAACCGTTGTAACAAAACATTGCAAAGCACAGATACGTGAAAGAAAAAAATTGCTAGGTTGGTCTTTACTCAAATTAAAAACTTTTGATCTATGAAAGACAAGCTTCAACTGGAAGAAAATATTTGCAAAACAAGTATCTGAGAAAGGTATATCCTTTATATGCCAATATATACAATATAGACAACATGTATTTCCAATATATACAAACAACTCTTAAAACTCAACGATAAGAAAACAAACAAGCGGGTTAAGAAATGGGCAAAAAAAAAAAATATGAACAGACACCTCACAAAGGAAGCTATACACATGGCAAATTAAGTGTATGAAAAGATGTTCAACATCATTTGTCATTAGGAAGTTGCAAATTTAAACAATGAAGTAACACTACACATCTATCAGAATGGCCACAACCAAAAACTGACAATAACCACTGCCAAAGATATGGAACAAGAGAAACTTCTATTCACTGTTGGAGAGAATGCATAATGGAATAGCCATTTTGGAAGACACTTTGGCAATTTGTTTCCAAAATTAAACATAGTCTGACAATACAATCAAATAATCATATTCCTAGGTATATACTCAACTGATTGGGAAACTTTTCCCCACATAAAAACCTGTACAGGAATGTTTACTCAACTTTATTTATAACTGCCAACAGTTGGAAGCAACCAACATATCTTTCAATAGTTAAATGAATAAACAATGTGTACCATATGCATAGAATGGCATATTATTCAGCAACAATAGGAAATGAGCTACCAAGCCACAAGAAGATATGGATGAACCTTAAATGCATATCGTTAAGTGAAAGAAGCCAATTTGAAAAAGCTGCATACTGTATAATTCCAATTATATGAAATTCTGGAAAAGGCAAAACTACAGAGATAGTAAACAGATCAGTGATGACCAAGGATTCAAGGGGAAAGAAAGGGGAACAGGTGGAGGGTATATTTAGGATGGTAAAACTATTCTGTATCATATTGTAATGGTGAATAGATATTAAGATAATATCTATTATGTAATGCTTAAGATATTAAGCATTTGTCAAAACCCATAGAACTTTACAGCACAAAGAATAAAACTTAATGTATAAAAAATTGTTTAATCATTTAGGAGATAGAGATATCTGATACGTGTGTATACACACACACACACACACACACACACACATATTCATTGAAGGAAATGAGGAATCAGGTGCTGACCTAAGTAGCTCTGGATATAAGTAGAGTCCATAAGCCTAAAGGCAAAAGGAACTGTACATAAGCACTATACTCTAGCTGATCCAGTTGTCTCCCACAAGAGTATAGGTTAACAATTCTGAAATTATTACACATGTATACTATAACTGAATGTTAATAAATGGATGGCAAATGGTGGTGGCCAAGTTCTTCACTTTTGGAGTGGGAAGTTACAAATAAGCAAAGGCTAGAATGATCCAGGTGGTAACTGGAGATAACCAGTATGAATTCATGGTTACCTTAATATAGAGAAATTTCAGATATGTATATAACCTTGGATTAGTATACAGATTTTATATCCTTACTCTGTCACTTGAGAAGGTCTATAATGGCATGCCATTAACAACAAGCACATCTAGTACCCAAATCTTGGTTTCTTTTTTTTTTTTTTACAGTTTACTTATTTATTTTGAGAGAGAGAGAGAGAGAGAGAGAGCAAGTGGGGTGGAACCAGAGAGAGAAGGAGAAAGAGAGAGAATCCCAGGCAGGCGGGATTTGAGCCCAATGCAAGCCCAACGCAGGGCTCGAACTCACAAACCATGAGATCATAAGATCATGACTTGAGCCAAAGTCAGATGCTTACCCGAATGAGCCATCCAGGTGCCCCCAGATCTTGGTTTCTAATACTATTCTCCAGTAAAAGGAACTAGGTCTCCTGGTTGTAGGAGTGCGACAGGAAATACACAAAATGAGCCTGGAGCATCTTGTAATGCCAGAACATAAGAAATTGCTAAGACATCTGCTGGTGGGAATGTAAATTGGTGCAGTCACTCTGGAAAACAGTATGGAGGTTCCTCAAAAAATTAAAAACAGAACTACCCTACGACCCAGCAATTGCACTACTAGGTATTTATCCAAGGGATACAGGTGTGCTGTTTCAAAGGGACACATGCATCCCCATGTTTATAGCAGCACTATCAACAATAGCCAAAGTATGGAATGAGCCCAAATGTCCATTGATGGATGAATGGAAAAAGATGTGGTATATATATACAATGGAATATTACTCGGCAATCAAAAAGAAGGAAATCTTGCCATTTGCAACTACGTGGATGGAACTGGAGGGTATGACACTAAGCAAAATTAGTCAGAGAAAGACAAATATCATAGGATTTCACTCATATGAGGACTTTAAGACACAAAACAGATGAACACAAGGGAAGGGAAGCAAAAATAATATAAAAAAGGAAGGGGGACAAAACGATAAGAGACTCAAATATGGAGAACAAACAGAGGGTTACTGAAGGGGTTGTGGGACGGGGAATGGGCTAAATGGGTAAGGGGCATTAAGGAATCTACTCCTGAAATCCTTGTTGCACTATATGCTAACTAAATTGGATGTAAATTAAAAAAATAAATAAAAATTATTTAAAAAGTGCTAAGACATATACATACACACATGCACACACAGAGGCATACACACACATGCACCTGTATACACACACACACACACACACACACACACACACACACACACACAGAGTGATGGGGGTATATCAGAGGAATATGGGAACCAACTGAAAGAGCTCCCAATGGCAAAAGCTGGAACAATTAAGCAACAACATAAAGTATCACTGGATTATACCCAAAGTATAAAATGAGTCCATAGTGATTTTCTTTGAAAGAGAAAAGTATGGAAAAGGAGGGGGTAAAAAGAGTAACTTTAAAAATGGAGAAATCTGACAAACACTACCTCAAATCAGGTGACCAAAAGTTAACATCAATAGTAAGTCATACTGATAGTATGTACCTTTGATATCATGTAATGACAGTGTCACTGTACCTCTGTGCATCTTTGTTCCCAAACATATTACCCCAGTCTAATTAATCATGAGAAAAACATCAGATATATCCGAATAAAGGGACATCCTACAAGATACATGACCAGTGCTTCTAAAACTGTCAAGGTCAGCAAAAACAAAGAAAATCTGAGAAATTGTCACAATGGAGGAATCTAAGGAGTTATGACTACTAAAATTAATGTGGTGACCTGTATAGTATCCTGCAACAGGAAAGGATATTAGGGGAAAACTAAGGAAATTTGAATAAAAAAGGAATTTAGTAAATGATAATATACTCATACTGGTTAATTTATTGTGACAAATGTACCATACTAATATAAGATACTCAAAAGAGGAAGAAATTAGGTGTGGGGTATTTGGGAACTCCCTGTACTATTTTCATAATAATTCCATAAATCTAAAACTGTTCTAAAATTAAAAGTTTATTTTAAAAAACTCTTACAAGCTTCCAGAGAGAAAAAAAAAAACAAAAAACAGATCACGTAGAGGATCAGGTATCAGAATAGTTTTAGATTTCTCAATACTAACAGTGAAATCTAAAAGATAATGAGAGAACGCCTTCAAAATTCTAAAGGAAAACAATTTCCAAACTAAAAGTCTAGACCCAGACAACTGCCAATCACGTGTAATGGCAGAATAAATATACTTGCAGATATTCAAACTTTCAAATAACGTATGTCCCATGAACCTCTTCTTAGGAAGCTACTGAAGGATGTGATCCACAAACACAGGGGTATAAACCAAGAAACAGGAAGCCATAGTGTATGGGAAACAGAAAATCCAACACAGGAGAAAGTCAAAGGGAATCTCAAGGATGATGGTCAAAGTTGACCCCAAGATGATAACTATGCACCAGGCATAGAGATCAATCAGTCCAGATTGGAGCATTTTGGAGATACAAAGAGAGATTTCAGAATGAAATGAAATCTGAACATTCTGAGAAGATTTTAGTAGGAATCTAGGAGTTGAATTAGTAATAAGAACAGGTAATCATAAACAAATAAAAAGTAATGCAATGATCAACTCTAGGGAAAACAAAGAGTGATTCAAGAAAAGAACAGCATCACAGAGACACTAGATGGTTCACCTGAAAAGAGCATGTATATACTCATAACAATGTAAACATTCCATTTTTATTTCACAAAAATTATGACATAAATATTTTGGGAGGATGAAGGAGATGATGTACCAGTTAGATTTTGCCAGGTTATAATGAAGAAAAGAAAGAAAGAAAGAAAGAAAGAAAGAAAGAAAGAAAGAAAGAAAGAAAGAAAGAAAGAAAGAAGGAAGGAAGGAAGGAAGGAAGGAAGGAAGGAAGGAAGGAAAGAAAGAAAGAGAGAAAGAAAGAGAGGAAGGGAGGAAGGGAGGAAGGGAGGAAGGGAGGAAGGGAGGAAGGGAGGAAGGAAAAAAGAAAAAAGAAAGTGAAATCTCAATGGCCTACAAGAACAAAAGTTCTCGTTCGTGTAACATTGCAGCATAGCTGTAGGTCAGCTATGGCCAAACCACCTATCTCCTTCATTGTAGAATCTAGGCTACAGGATCAGCCCCCTTTGGGGACACGTCCATTTTCTTGGACGCGTGTGAATTTCTCACACATGTGAATAACACAGGCCATGCAATGAATGGCTCCTGAAACTTCTGATCAGAAGTTGCATAATCACTCCTACTCACATCCCGTCGACCAAGCTAATCACATGGCCATGCTCAGTGCCAATTATTCCTCCCATAGGAATGCTAAACACATGACAATGTTAACGGGAACACTATCCATTTACAGGCAGGCAATGATTCGATTGGGAACAATAATACAACTGGTGAATGTATATATGTATTATAGTGCCAGACGGATGGTAGGTGCAGGAAAAGAGGGCTAAATGTTCACCTTGCACCAGTAGGAAGCCAGTGGAGAAGACCTCAGACCGAAAAACTCAAGAAGGAGCCATGTTATACATGTTATTTAAAAATATGGACATAAATATAATCATTCAGGAGTAGGACCTGAAGGTAGTTGCCTGTGGAGAGGAGGAAATGGGGGAGGGGGAGCAGGGGACTACTATTTTTTATGATACATCTGTAAAACCACTTGGTAAAAATAACCAAAATGAGAAATAACGAGTCCGCAAAGTTCTTCACTGCTAAACTTCACTGTGCAGCGGTGACTTTTCATGCTGTTTTGATAGTAAGAGAGTGTAAAAAATCTTTGTACTTTAAAACAAAGAAAGTGAGGGGCGCCTGGGTGGCGCAGTCGGTTAAGCGTCCGACTTCAGCCAGGTCACGATCTCGCGGTCCGTGAGTTCGAGCCCCGCGTCGGGCTCTGGGCTGATGGCTCAGAGCCTGGAGCCTGTTTCCGATTCTGTGTCTCCCTCTCTCTCTGCCCCCCCCCCGTTCATGCTCTGTCTCTCTCTGTCCCAAAAATAAATAAACGTTGAAAAAAAAATTTAAAAAAAAAAAACAAAGAAAGTGAAATAATTGGCAGCTACTGTTATATTAACACCCCTTCAAAACCCACCGCCTGGTGTCATATATCCTCAGCGATGACACTCCTTCCTACATAAGAGAAACCTAAATATTCTCTACTTTCTTTCAGTCCACTCTGTATTATCCAAGCCACAAAAGGATAGCATTGTAACAGAATAGAATTCAGAAGTCACACAAATGATTTGAGAATGCAACCATGTTATTACTGCATGGGTGACTTACCTTATTAACTATGCATAATCCCGAATAACACTCAAAAAGTTTTGCCCAAACACAGATTAGTTTAGGAAAAACTGTACTGGTAGCTCTCAGAATAACAGAGCTTGGCAATAAAATTTGCCTAAAATGATAAAACATGAGACTGACCAAGAGTTAACATCCCTTTGCCTCCTCTATACTCTCAAGGTTATATGCTGCATCTTGAAAGCTGTTAAAAGTGGGAAACAGGGGCGCCTGGGTGGCGCAGTCGGTTGAGCGTCCGACTTCGGCTCAGGTCACGATCTTGCGGTCCATGAGTTCGAGCCCCGCGTCAGGCTCTGGGCTGATGGCTCAGAGCCTGGAGCCTGCTTCCGATTCTGTGTCTCCCTCTCTCTCTGCCCCTCCCCTGTTCATGCTCTGTCTCTCTCTGTCTCAAAAATGAATAAACGTTAAAAAAAATTTTTTTTTGTTTCATAGGAATGCAAATTTGGCCTAATATTTCCTTCTCAACTTAGCCAAGCTACATGTGAACTTTCATTTATAGGCATTACCTCACAGTTGATTTCCATAACATAATCAAAACTGGATACAAACAGTATCTTAGACTCAAAACACCATGAATCAACTATCAGCCTGTCAACCCCCAGACCAGGCTACTGGCTCCGGTCAATACAGAATTAACAACTCCTTATGCACTCCCCAACACACAGAGTTTTGTAGAAAATGAATTCAATTACAAACTTTTAAAGACTGATGCAGCTCAAGGATAAGAGAATACTTTTTGCTACATTTCTTGGGATACTTTTCGATGTTTGGACTGGTTAAAATTTTTTTAATATTTTTTTAAGTGGCACAAAGGGGGATGGAGTGAGAAAGGCACAGAAGAATTTAGCATGTTTTAGGAACAGCGAACAGCAGACTGTCCCCAGGACTGTGGTGTTGGGTGAGGCCAAAAGAGAGTTCCAGGAGCCAGGCTTTAAAAAGTCTTGTACTATGATGCAGGGGCTGGACTTTAAACTTAGGTGTGAGAGAGATAATCCTGGGGGCTGAAAAATCTTAGGGGTCAGAGCTAGTGGGGAGGAGGGACTGTTTGTATCCTCAGTCCTTCTTGCATTATCCGGTTTTCAATCAGAAGATCTGAACTAGAGCAGTAACAATGGAGGTAGAACCAATGGGATGGAGTCAAAGGTACTTAGATGGTTGTTGAATCCAGATTTGGGAACTGCTGCAAAGTGAGGTAGGATAGAAACAGGAAACAAAGCTTGATTCAGGTTAGCTTGGGCTTTAGCCCCCACACCTCACCTTGCCCCAGGACGAGCCCTCCCACGGCCTCTCGTATTGTATCGTAGAACGCATCTCCTCCATTGTCTCGATCTGATGAAGGAAGTGTGTTTGGCCAGCTCAGCCTGAAGATAAATTGCCTGCACTGGTACCAGCCACACTGTCCCTCGAGCTCCCACCACTCTGGGAACAGGGACATTGAAAATACTACAGGTGAGGCTTTAGAAGGTAAGAATAAGAGCACTGCCCCTGGCTCCCGGCTGCCACACCCCCAGAAGAGAAGCTGCTGGAAACTAAAGGGTGTGGTCAGGAAGCTGGGAAGGAAATCGAGGAAGATGTGGCACAAGAGACAGTCGGCGGATAAGTCATGGTGCTGGATGCAACTTACACCCCGGCTGCCATATCAAATGCACCCACTTCCTTTGCTGAGTAGGTAAGGCTCTACGCTGTGTGGCAGTCAAGAAGCCTCCGGCGACATCTGTCGCGGCTGATGGGGGTCAGAGATTAGAGCACCCGTGATGAGGAACTAAGGTCAGGGTTTCAGTGCCCGTCCTGGCCAACTGGTTTTGCACAGCCCAGCAGCTACAGATCCCATCTTGGGGTACAGCCAGGGAGGACGGATGGCCCCATACAAAATCACCCCCATTACGATTCCAAATGCATGCGCTTTGTGCCCTACACAAAGGCAGCCTGGCCCAGAAAACACTTACCATTGGGAGTGGAAGGTAGAAAGGCAGAGACGGGCCACATATAGAAGCAACTGAAGCATACAAAAAGTCCCTTTAACCTCTTCCAGCTAGCAGTTCAGAAACACACAGGAAACCCTCGATATTTGCAGAGTCGTGATTTGTGGTTTCAGACCTGCACAGCGCTGCTTTGCTCCTCGCCGGCCCACACGGCTACACTGCAGGCAGCCAGTGTGGCAGGACCCGTGTGTCTCTACAGAGCCCCCTCAAAGTGGCCTTTCAGCTCCCCTGCGTGCATGAGGAGGAGACGGTCTCTGCCCCCCACCAGTCCCCCAGATGCACTCTTTTTAACCCCTTGTGATCGAGTCACAGATTCACATGAGGCCTGAACCGGAAGGCAGGGATCGAAGAGACCCAGCCCCCTCTGTTTCTGACTCCTGGCCCACGATTCCTGCCATCCCAGCCCCTGTCTGATGCAATCGGGAAGGAGCGTCTCCTCCTAAGCAGAGGCGGTTCTCTCTGGTTGACGTACTGTGGCTGAACTGTGACGGAGAGGGCTCCTCCATCCAGCCTGCGGACAATCAGTGCCGGCGGGCTCGATCAAGAAACCCTGCCCCCGCCACCACCAACAGCAAGAATCTTCTGGGCTGGACACTGAAAGGCGGGAAGAAGAGATGGAGGGACGAGCAGAGGGCGAGTGCGGAGAGTCCACACGGGAAGAATTTGTGCCAACCCAGCATCCAGGCGGACTTGGAGTCAAAGCCCATTCCTCCCATCCCCTCAACAAGTGTTTACCCTAGCTAGTGCAGTGGATGCAAACAGAAAAGCACTCGCGCCTCCCGCAGAGGCGAATGCAATATAAGCTGCAGAGTGTACCCTCAGTCACCAGATTTTCCAAACCGCCAATCAGAGCTCTTCTGGAAAACCCAGGTCACAGAGGAGCAGGCAAGATACAAAAGAACCCTGGGTGTAGGGTGACGAAGTAAGGCTTGTGTGTAGACGTGCTGGGACAGTGCAGTTGGTCACCTGAATGCAGCCAGGCGCCCCCCATCATCCAGTCTTCATGAGGACCCTAGTCAAAGATGCAGAGTGCAGCAACCTACAGCGACCGGTAAGAGATTCCAGTCCTGTCTTGCTTTGAATGTCATCAGACACCACGTGATAACCCACAGAGACATTTCTCAAGGCGCTCTTTCTCCCCCACTCCCCCCAAGCGGTTCCCCACACTTCTCTGGAGCCTCGCTTTGCCACACCTTCTAAGTCCTCCCAGACGCCCAGCATGCACCTTCTCCCTCGACTCTCTCCTTTTTCAGTCCACAGTGCTGTGGGAGAAATTCGTTCTGGCGGGATGATCCAAGAAGTCTTCTTGGAGTGGGAGGCATGTACGGTGAATTTGAAAAGATGAGCTGCCTTTCACTAGAGGAGCACTAAGTAAAGAACCTTCGGGAGCAACACTCACGTGCGGACTGACAAGCTGTAATGAAATGCCCTGTCATGTTCAGGGACAGCAAAGTAGCCGGGGTCAGGGTATGCAAAGATGCAGAGATGATGAGACTCAAGAGCTTGGTCAAGAGTAAATCTGGGGGTCACAAATCTGTACTCACTGGAGGTCTTTCGGTAGAAAGGTACGGTGAGCCAAACAGCATTCCAGGAAGACCCGCTGGTTAAGTTAGAGAGGAGGAGACCAGTATGAAATGTATTGCACCAACCCACCAAGCCAGCCTCCGTTTTAATCGATGCTCAAGACAAATGGGGTTTTATTTCTAAGAGGCAGCTGTAATGGAGAAAGCTGGAAAACCGGGTGGTCTGAAATCCACACCCAGCTCTCAGGTCTCACGGTAGCATCACTGTACGACCAGCCGCCTCGTCCACTCAATTTCTTGCCTGAACTTCGGGAAGCTGCCAAACAGTTGGGTCTGACCTTCTTGGCTTTGCCTCTGCCTTTCTTTGAGCCACAGAGACAAGCAGGGAGATGGGCCGGAGAGGCAGGGGCGGCAGAAAGAGGTTACGGGCCTGCACACGAACAAGCAGGGCACCTTAGTCAGACAGAAGTGACACGCCAGCTGAGAGCATGATATCATACGCAGCGCCGCTTGGCAAAGCGAGAAAGAAAGCATGGTTTGCACTCTGGACCCTGGTCTAATCAGCTATGCAGTCTTGCTTAATAAGACTGTTTCCTCCTGCCCATCAAAATCCTGGCCGTGCTTCAAAACGCACCTCAGCCCCAGAGCTGACCTCATTCTCCCACTCTCCATGCGGTCCCCCTTCTGGACATCGATACCAGTTTGCCACCTAATTCCGATGCTGTCTCGTATTTTCTTTTTCATCTTGTTTCAACGGACATTCACGCCTTCTCCCCGATGAGGGACTATATTTCTTTTTTGAAAAATGTTCACAAGGGGCTCCTGGGTGGCGCAGTCGGTTAAGCGTCCGACTTCAGCCAGGTCAGATCTCGCAGTCCGCGAGTTCGAGCCCCGCGTCGGGCTCTGGGCTGATGGCTCGGAGCCTGGAGCCTGTTTCCGATTCTGTGTCTCCCTCTCTCTCTGCCCCTCCCCCGTTCATGCTCTGTCTCTCTCTGTCCCAAAAATAAATAAACGTTGAAAAAAAATTAAAAAAAAAAAAAAAAGAAAAATGTTCACTTATTTGAGAGAGAGAGAGAGGGCGGGAGAGGGGCAGCGAGAGAGGGGGAGAGAATCCCCAGCAGGCTCCACGCTCAGCAAGGAGCCTGACCCAGGGCTTGATCTCACAACCATGAGATCTGATATCAAGAGTCGGTCGCTTAACCAACTAAGCCACCCAGGTGCCCCAAGGGAATATTTTCCTTAAGGTCAGGTACCCTATCTTGTCCCAGATGTCCCCACAGCACCTAGCAGTGCATTGGGCACATATAAAGAGCAGAATACACTGTGGCTGATTTGTTTAAGTGGTTGCAAAACACAGCAGTGGTTGTATTGTTTTCTTTTCTACACCGGGAAATCCGAGAGAAGCCGGCTTTAGCAAACTGATTTGAAAAGATCTAATTTCATGTAGACAGACAAATACTGATCTAGAAGTTGCTACTAGAGGGATGAGGCACTTGAGCAACTTACACCATCTCTCATGGAAGGATTGGACTAACTGATCTCGAACAGGCAGGGATGAAGGATTGTTCGGAGGGGCACAAAGGTACCTAAAACTATGTTCCCCTGGAGTTCAAGGCTTGCACTCTCTTGTCTTGTTTATGGGGCTCATTTGGCCTCCCCCTGCCTCCAGGCTTTATTTGGACCAAGTTACACTTCGGCCCAACCCTGTCTGAGTCATCATACTTTCTAAATAATTGCCCTGTGGTCTGAACTGATGTGCAGGCTTGAGGCTAACAGTAGCAGGCTAACGCTGCATGCTGCAAACACGTATTTTGCCATTTACTCATACAGTGATGACGCCCAGTGCCTTGTAACTGTTTCTCTGTGTGTGCACGCATGCATGTATGTGTTGTGGGCCTGCCCGAGGACCCTGCAAGCACTTGAGGGCCTGGACCACCTCTGTAGAATGGGTCATAGAAGGGCAGGGTAGGGACACCGGGACTAAGACAGATGAAAAAGACGTGGGCTCAATTCCTAATTCTGGGGCTTAATCCTAGCCGTGCGATCCCGAGCCAGCCCCTTGACTTCTGATGCTGGGTTTTCTTGAATCTAAAGGGTTGTTGCAAAGATTAAAAATATGTGTGAGCGCTTAGCACAGTGCCTGGCTTAGGAAAAATCAATAAATGGTAGGGAGGGTCGGGATGCCTCTGCGTATTCCCCCGAGTGGACTTTTAGCCTCGCCTCCATCCAGGCCACCCTAGGTCCAAACCCCGGCCTCAAGAGGCCTGCTGGAGGCACATTCAAGTGCAGTGAGGCTCTCTCCTACTGAAAATAGAAGAACTGGATCCATACCAAAAAGGAGAGAGCTCAGAGGAAAAGCAAGCAATCATGCTCCTTAATGCCTTATCGAATCTGCCGAGCCCAGGACGGTACCCGACACACAGATGGGACTTGATACAAATTTTTGGATGAATGACCAAATGAGTGAATTATCTGTTTATTGATTTGCAGGTGTCTCTGGAGTCCTTTCTCCACCTGTGGGTATGCCCTATGCTTAGTGAGCTGCAGTCAGAAGAGCCCCAACAGAAACACATTCTTCGTGTATTTAAAGGTCCCATCACTGATGCTCGATAAGACTAGGGACGTCCACAGGAAGCGACAAGGCCTGGACTGGGAGCCCAGATCAAAGAGCGTTGGCTGGGTTGTCCAAAGATACCAGTGCTCTTTTCTGTTTTAATTAAAAGCAATAATTATTTTTTTTTCTAACTACAGAAGTAATTTATGTCCATACTAGAAAAAAACTGGAAAGCGCAGAGAGGCTAGAACAAGAAAATTTTAATCTTAATCTTATTGTAATATTCACTTACTCCAGAGTGTCTCTACACATAGATCCATTTCTATCAGAATGGAATCATACCAAAACCACCGTGTCCTTTTTTTGTTGAGCAATTCGCTTTGATCATTTTGTTCCAAAGTACTACATATTCTCCACAGAATTTATTTGTCTTTGGTCTAGAAAAGTACTTCATTTTTTAATTAGTTTTTCACACACACACACACACACACAGAATAAAAGGCACGGTCAAAATCACACAAACAGCAACAAATAATAAATAGAATGCAAAGTAAAATAATAAATAGAATGCAAAGTAAAAGCCCCACCACCACCATCCCGTCACAGCCCCAGAGGTAACACTTAGAGGCCAATATTTTATAGCTGCTGGTGGTTGTTTAAAACCTGTAATCACAGCATATCGCTCACCTACTTAAAATCTTCCAACAGCTTCACGTTCAGAGTAAATTCCAAGCCCCTCCCCACCCCCCAGGGTCTGCTCTTTTAGGGCCTCCACTGCTCCACTGGCAGAATAAGACCCACACTCCACCTTCTCCAAGGTGGGCCAGCCCTGGCAGGGGGCAGCTACGCCATGCATATGCCTGTCTCCAAAAGGCACTGCCTCTACATCTCCCTGGGAGCTGTGCTCTCCCTACAGGGGGAAACCGAGGCGCACTGAGTGGCAAACCATGCGAGAACAGGCCGCCTCTTGGGTCCCTTCTCTGTCCTGAGGCCTCTGCGATGAACAAAGGAGCCTTTCTCTGGCTCTCACATTCACCTTCATGTGGTGCAGGGTCACATGTGTGAGGACAAACTGACGAACGGCGTGGGTGAGAGAGCCCATCTTCTTCTTCATCTATAAAAATGGAGTGAGCGGGCCGGTTCACCAAAATCCCCTCCAGCGCTACCTCTGTTCCAGACAAGCAAAACCAGGGCCACCTAGGGGACCGCCCGCCACAGATTGGCAGGGCCCTCAGGGCGGAGGCGGCCCCAGGGGAAGGGAAGTTCTCTGAGCTGGACTCTGGCTAGGTGGCACTTCTCAGTCTCATGGATGCTCAAGAACTCCATGAAGCAGGTCGTTTGTACCCTGGTTTTACTCAACAAGAAAAAGGAGGCTCAAAAATCTTAGATATGCTCAATATGCTCGATTCCCCACTGCCGGTAAGAGGCGCAGCCAGGAGCTAGAGCCAGTGGGTCCAATCCTCAGGCCTCTGTTATGCTCTGAGTATACTTTTTACTTTTTGTTTGTTTTGTTTTTTGAAGCACCTGTTAAAAGACCTTATTACAAACGCATGGAAATATTTTAGGCTTAACATGTTCTAATGCAAAACAGTAGACTCTTGAACAACACCAATAGTTAGGCGTGCCAACCCCCCCATGCGGTCAAAAACCCACATGTAACTTTTGATTCCCCAAAAAGCTTAACTAACAGCCTCCTGTTCCAAAAGTCTTAGCAATAATATAAACAGTTGATTAACAACGCTAAAATAAGCTAGGAAAAGAAAATGTTATTAGGAAAATCATCTTAAATAATACCTTTACAGTGCTGTACTATATTTATCAAAAAAAAAAAAAAAAACCCTGCCTGTAAGTGCACCTGCACAGTTCAAAACTGTGTTCAAGGGCCACCATATAATATCCAACTCACTGGATTTTTGATATGCAATTCAGTCAACTATATATTCCATAGGAATTATAGGAAATTTTTCTATAGGAAAAATTCTTTTATTAAATTGACGAGGCATGAGTTAATGAATTAGCACATTCCTAAAAACAATACAGAATCAATACTCTGACCCCCATCTGTTATCGATGAATCATGGCCTAACATAACCCCCATTCTGTCTACAGCCAAGGCTCTGAAACTTGTGAGTTCGTCAGAACCTCCAGGAAGGCTCATTACACTACAGCTCACTGGATCTATCCCTAGAGCTTCTGGTTCCGGGTATCTCAGTAGGGAAGGGCCTGATCATCTGCATTTCTCAGAGGTTCCCAGGAAATGCTGATGTTGCTGGTCTGAGGACCCCAGTGAGAGAACCTTCTTGCCCATCTAGCTCCTACTGGCTCAAGCGTTCAATTGTCCCGGCTGTAACTGCCACTGTTTTACCGTCACCCCTTCGCTCCTGTGTTCAGGGTAGGCTGTCTACCTACTTCTCCCGCTCTGGCTCCCAGCACAAGGGAGAGCTTGGCTTTCTGCCCCATTAGTTGGCTTTCTGCTCCACACCAGCTGGCAAAGGCTGAAAGAAAAGGCCTTCTAAGTAAGCATCCCAGCAGGGAGAATTCCCTATGATGAGCCCTTGGATCAGAGGAAAGGCTGTTCCCCTTTCAAAGCATAAAATCTTCCCTTTCCCTCATACATTGGGTGTCTATTAAGTACTTGCATCTACATACAATTGGTTTCTTCACTAACCTTTTTTTTTTTCCAAAGCTTTGAATTCTTCAAGATGAAACGCTCTTTTTTATCCCAAAATATAGCTTTTTCAGAACTTTTTCACAGACACACACACACACACACACACACACACACGCACGCACCAACAGAATGCAACCGGGATTTTAAATAGTGGTTTCTGCACAGAAGTCCGAGAGCATGCAGCTATGGCCGTGTTTCTCTGTTTGGCCTGATTTCTTGCTTGGAGTTGTCAGGTATAATCAAAGGATCGCTGCTTTGGGAATAAGGAGCTAAGTTTTGGGGTTCTTCACTTGATCCCCACTCCTTTTGGGGTTGCTAGTTGACGAGAATTGCTTAAAAATCAGTTTTTTTCTTAAGGGGGAGCGCAGTGTCCTTACTGAGAGTGTTTTAACTAGCAAGGAGGCACCCTGGAGCCGGGTTGGGGAGCTGCTACACTGGACCCCTGTAAGGAGACAGATGGGCCTTTGAGGGCCTCCATCTTGCCTTTCTGCCCACGTCTCCTGGGTGGCGCACGTGAGGCCATTCCAGCAGGGCAGCGATGACAAGGCCCTGCCACTGGACTACACAGGCAGGCGACCCGGATTCAGTCCCAGCTCCACCCCGAAGAAGAGTGTTCCTGGGTCACTTACTTGAGCTCCAGGATGATATTTGGTTGTGTATCTACAGGGGGATGGGCCCAGATGACCTCAGAAATCCACTGCAGCAATCCTGTTCTGTTAGCAAGAACAGGAAATGGTTTTGGCCAAATGCGCTAATGAATATGCTTTTGATGTGACAATACCTTGGCGTTTGTGAACTGTGCATGACCAGGGAGGAACGGTTGTTGTCCAAAAGCTGAAGAGCCCCACCTGCCAGGGCAGGACCTTGTGGAATCAAGGTGGGGGTGCCCTCCTAGACTCTGTCCCCCACCACCCCATGGGCCTGCTCTGACCACCACACTTCCTGCCCACGTGACTCCCTTCGGCACAGAGAGCGGAGTGAGAGAACATCCCTGCGTGGGCCGTGTGGGACAAAAAGAATCCTTTCCCTTTTCCTCCCCCTTCAGTCTGGACCTCACTGACACCCCCCCTTTCTTGACATATACATATTAACTTAATATATATGTCGTTAAAAATTAATCACCGAATTGCGAACCTAAAACAAACTGAATCCGATGGCATGTAAATTATACTTTGATAAAGCAGTTAAAAACGTTCCTTAAAAATTATTTTTTAGGGGCGCCTGGGTGGCGCAGTCGGTTAAGCGTCCGACTTCAGCCAGGTCACGATCTCGCGGTCCGGGAGTTCGAGCCCCACGTCGGGCTCTGGGCGGATGGCTCAGAGCCTGGAGCCTGTTTCCGATTCTGTGTCTCCCTCTCTCTCTGCCCCTCCCCCGTTCATGCTCTGTCTCTCTCTGTCCCAAAAATAAATTAAAAAAAACGTTGAAAAAAAAATAAAATAATTTTTTAAATGTAAAGGGTTTAGTTGATTTTTCTGCAATTCAGCTCTGAATCAAAACTAAGGGGACGCTGGTCCAGACACTTTTGAGATGATCACACACACACACACACACACGCACGCACACGCAGGACTAACGCAAGTGCTCAGAACCCAGGCAGAACCTGAAAGGCATCCCGAGGTCAGCAACGACAGGCATCTGAGTCAACGGACGGCTGCCGCTTTGGCAGCCAGAAAAACGATATTCCTTCGCCTTCGGGAAGCAGGGACCCTCCCAGGTACCCCAAAGGGCATACAGGGCGCTCTTGGCAGCATTTACTTTCTGATGGGACATCGAAAGAGCAAAGGAGACCACACAATGAAGAAGCCACTAGAACCCCTTCCCAGCCCTGGCCTGGTCTCTCCTGGCCAGCAACCCCCAGGTTGGCCTTGCAACTGTGGATTTTGGCAGCATCTCCACAGCATCCATCACATTTGAAGATTTTTACAGTCTGGGTATTTACTACTCCTTACACTTAAACAGGGTAGAACAGACTTCAGGTTGGCATCCTTTTTTTGTTGATGTTGTTCTGAACTTCAAAAAGAAAATCTCCCATCTGACGATTTTTAAAATTCAGGAGACTTATACCTGTGAGATCTTGAAAATGTCTAAGTTACTTTTCTTCCTGCTGCTCTATTTCGTTAGGTCAAATCGAGCACTGCCAGTGGCAAGTTCTCTAATGATTGATTAGAGGGTGGGGTGTGGGTGGCTGGATTTTCTGGTGATGTTAGAGTGAGACAGCAATTTGTGATGAGCGAGTCAAGGAGCTGAGCTACACCAGAGGCATGGCAGATGACTGAAGCCTCAGGCCGGGGGTGAGCGTGGGAAGCAAGGGACCCAAGCCAGGAAAAAATCAGATGCAGTGGGTTCATTTATTTTGACAAACCTTTTCTTTGTAATCATCTGTAATAAGACGACAGTATATTGTGCCGTGTGTATGATATATTCCGAGAAGGTAATGAAGTCTGGGGGACAGGCAGCATAACTCAGCTCCCAGCTAGTAAATCCTTGCTTAGAAGTAAGCTAAAGTCAGAGGGAGGGGTGTGTGTGTGTGTGTGTGTGTGTGTGTGTGTGTGTGTAAAAATTATGGAGCTAGTACATTAGCAAGGGCAAAAATTAGCCAAGTTCTACTACTGCACTGAGATTTAGAACATCAGAGTACAGTGACTACATTTTTCTGTAGAGATCTTTACAGCTATTTGAAATTATGAACCCATAATATGCAAATGCACAGGGCTAAGAAATACACATTCTTGGCAGAGACTGAAGATGTTATAATGTGTGCTGTAAACGGCAACGCATGTGTGTATAAAATCCATGCGCACATACTAACTGGTCGATTATCCCCTCTAAAACCACACATAAATTCTCTTGACAGGAATTGGAATTTTGCACACATCCCAAGAATGAACAGACTCTTAATGTGCTGTGTGTGTATGGATGGAGTATGGAAAAAAAAAAAAAAAAACAACAACAACAACAGAATGGGTCACTAGGCTAAGAGAGCTTTCTGAAACTCAAGCGTGGCCACAAAGGAACGTGGGGCTATAGTTTCCTTTTGAACATGATATGATACTATTAGTCGTAGTTGATAATATTTATTAAGGTCTGGGCTCTGTGACAGCCACTATACCGGGTGTTTACCATGTATGATCCCATTTAAGGAGGGAAGGAGAGAGAGAAAGAGAAGAGGAGAGAAGGGTGTGTGTGTGTGTGTGTGTGTGTGTGTGTGTGTGTGTGTGTGTGTGTACAGGCAAGCACATAACGTCCTATTGAAAGGCTTTACCCTCTGTCAAATGGCTACAAGGTAACAATTTACAATGGTGAAAATGTTACGTTGTCCGTGAGGCAGGCAAGAAGGGGAACTAGGTCATCCAGGTACTCGGTGGCCGGGGCAGGGTCCTAGTACAAAGATGTGTCCTTTTGTGGTGACACTACTTCAGACCTGCAGCCAAAATCATGCAATGGCCATTCCTGAGCAAAGAGCAGAAAACTAGGCAACCGCAGTCCAGAATCTGAGAAAGAGGTAACAAATTCCCAAAATAGAATGTTGCTGAGTCAGCTCTGTGCAAATGCGGGGTCTTGAAAATTGTAAGGAAGGAAAAGAAAAGCCTTTAGTTAAACAATGGCTTTTAATGACTTCTGCAAATAGGTGCCGCTCAGCCAGGTGGCTCGGTCTGGTGCATCAGAATCTGTCATGAGAAATTTCTGGCAAAGCAACGAAGACAGAACACAGTGTGATTTAGTTTTCCATAATGTAAGCAGAAATGTTACTTTATCAGATAATTCACTTTTACAACGTTCCTCTCCACCCCCACCCCGGTCAAAAGCAGTTTCAGAAAATATCCAGGGCTCCAGGTAGACAAAGGCAAGCTCATACTCCCCGATCTTCCAATGGCTGGCAGGACAGCGAGGGGGGTTTCGCCCTCCGCTTTCTCTTATGTACGACCCGGCCTGTGCACACAATTTCTGAGTTTTGGAAACCAGCTGAAGTCTGATTTGGCAGATGATCTGCAGAATGGGCACAAGCACATCTAACATCAGAGGGCAGCCAGAAATGGGAGGCACTTCCTTCCCTCGGGGAGCTTTCTATATTTTGCAAAGTAGAAGCAAGGAACCTGAGATGGACATCAGTTCATCCGCTGAGTTTTGAATCTAATAATGCTTCATCGTGGCACAGATTCCTAAGTCACAGATACCAATGGTCAGGAAAATAACAGGCAGGCTTTTTTGTTCAAGTGGTTTGTATTTATTTGTAAATCAGTACTAGGTCAGAGAAACCTTGAGATTACAAAGATGGGTATAAATCCTCTGGGGAAAGCTTATGCAAACATAGGCCTTGGAATGGGGTCCTTGAATCTCTCCAGAACATCTCACCACCTAACCATTGCACAGAATTTCCTAGCCCCCAAATCCTTTCTTCTGTTTCTGTCCATGCATCACCCCAACAACACATATTGTTTGGCCCACATCACACAGAGGATAACAAGAGACGAATTCTCATCCTTGACGAATTCTCATGAACCACAAAGTCATGAGCAAGTGGTTCTCATAGAAGTTGAAATAGAGAACCATCCATCTACAGAATTCTAAGACATGGGTAAATGCACACCTCTGGGATTTTAGTGACCTGGTATTCCTATGTGCTGGTAGTTGCATTTTTACAACAGTGTTTTAAGTAGCTCCCAAAAAAGCAATTTCCTAAAATGCCATAGGAAACAGATATTGGTCAATGAGTAAAAAATCCTCCCAGTTGGAAAATACAAATCAAAACCACAATGAGATACCACCTCACACCCATCAGAATGGCTAACATGAACAACTCAGGCAACGACAGATGTTGGCGAGGATGCGGAGAGAGAGGATCTCTTTTGCATTGTTGGTGGGAATGCAAACTGGTGCAGCCACTCTGGAAAACAGGATGGAGGTTCCTCAAAAAACTAAAAATAGAACTCATATATGACCAGCAATTGCACTACTAGGCATTTATCCAAGGGAGACAGGTGTGATGTTTCGAAGGGACACATGCACCCCAATGTTTATAGCAGCACTATCAACAATAGCCAAAGTATGGAAAGAGCCCAAATGTCCATTGATGGATGAACGGATAAAGATGTGATATATATATACAATGGAGTATTACTTGGCAATCAAAAAGAACGAAGTCTTGCCATTTGCAACTATGTGGATGGAACTGGAGGGTATTATGCTAAGTGAAATTAGCGAAAGACAAATATCACATGACATCACTCATACGAGGACTTTAAGAGACAAAACAGATGAACATAAGGGAAGGGAAGCAAAAATAATATAAAACCAGAGAGGGGGACAAAACAGAAGAGACTCTTAAATATGGAGAACAAACAGAGGGTTGCTGGAGGGGTGGTGGGAGGGGGGCTGGGCTAAATGGGGAAGGGGCATTAAGGAATCTCTTCCCGAAATCCTTTTTGCACTAGATGTTAACTAACTTGGATGTAAATTAAAAAAATAAATGAAATTTAAAAATCCTCCCAGTTTGCTTCTAGACTGAAATACATGTTTCTAATCATTGATAGGAAGTGGATTATTTCTTCCCAAATTCTTTTTGTTTAATGCAAAGGTCAACAGGATGACATCCCCTGAAGCATACCAGAACTGAGCTAAAGCAGGTCAAACTAAACAATAAACAAACAAACAAACAAACAAACTGGACAGAGGGGATAAACAGCTTGTGAGTTAAGATCTGCTGACCCTTAACTTGGGAGTTAACAGCTTGGGAGTTAAGCCTGACCCTCCCTTAACAAAATGGATTTCCTCCTGCGTCCTACCCAGGCCTTCCTGCCGAGGGGACACTTCTTCAACGAGCATGACACAGGTCATGTTGAAACGTACACCATCTCTTTACATCCCTCCCTGAATACTATCCAGGAAACTCAGTGTCCATTTAAGTGAAGCTCAAGAATAGGGGTTCTGGAATCTGAACAGATGGGCAGTGGCTGAGAGAGGCAGCGGAGAGGAATCAGGGACATGACGTCCCAAGCTGTGATCAGAAAGCCTTGCTGCTCGCACACAGCCAGTCGGCCCAGAGCCCCCTCCCGAGCATCCTGTACCTCCCCCTCCCCCACCACCTGCCCAGCACATAGTAGGAACTCCAGAAACACGGGTTTAATACACGACTGCCGACAAGGCAACTAACTCATTTTCCAGAAAGTTCAATGCAAAAAATTGTCTATTCTCCTCTTAACCCTCAAACAGGTAAGCAACTTTATTCTTTGAAATTTTATTCTTTATTTTGCAAACAATAAATCAGCAAATTTAAAATGCTATCAATGTGTCGATAGAAAACTCAAGGATTGCTTTCATAACAAAAATCATTGGGTAAAAACCAAGAGTATTATAGGGGCGCCTGGGTGGCTCAGTCGGTTGGGCATCTAACTTCGGCTCAGGTCATGATCTCATGGTTTGTGGGTTCGAGCCCCACGTCGGGCTCTGTGCTGACAGCTCAGAGCCTGGAGCCTGCTTCAGATTCTGTGTCTCCCTCTCTCTCTGCCCCTCCCCCACTTATGCTCTGTCTCTCTCTCTCTATCAAAAATAAATAAATGTAAAAAAAAAATTTTTTTTTTTAACCCAGAGTACTATATAAGCAAAAGACTGGAAACATCTAAAATCTCTAACTCTAAGGGGCTGGTTCACTGAGTCAAGGAATACCCACACAATGGAATCTATGTAGTGGAAACAAACAAGCAAAAAACAACGAAGCAGTTCTTTATAGTCAGAGAGTCAGATGTGCCCAAGATTTTGTGTTCAGTGGAAAATGTAAAGTGAAATATAGGGTGTGTGGTATGCTTCCATTTGGGTAAAAACCTTCAAAAATACAGACACACGTGTACGTATACCTGCACACGTGTATACATACTTTCTTGTGTGTTCACAACGTGTCTTTACGCTGAAGAGACCAGTGACAGCAATTGCCTCAAAGTAAGGGGACCAAGAGACGAGGAGAGAGAAAGATGTTTCATTTTGAATACCCTTTTGTACCTTTTGAATGTTAAACCATGTAAGTATTGACCTATTCGCAAAAATTAAATTAAAAATTCAAGGCAAACAATGTGTGGAAAAGTAATAAAAAATCTAGTTTAGGAAAACATACAAGAGAAATCCTCATTTAAAAAAATGGTTCACAGCAGCCTGTTGAGTCATCTGTAAACTGTGGAGGAGACGAAATCTGGGGAGGAAGCCCTGCGTGGCAGAAACGATGCGATGCCCCGGCAGCCGTGGCCACCTCCGCGGCCTTGACGGGCAACCGGAGGGCGCTGGGGCCTCTCTGACCCTCCGTCTCCTCATTTGTGAATGGAAGTGTTTGGACCAGCCCTTAAAGCAGGCAGGCCCCTTCCCCGTGTGGGAATCAGAGGTCCTCAGGTAGATACACCTAGTCACTTGACGAGCGTCTAATTTAACAAGAAGAAACACTCCTTTAAAAAGAGAAAGAGAGTCTGTCTGTGGCAGGGAGATAAAAACCTCAAATCCCTCCTCGCCAGAGTGCAATAAAACCAATGTGTCTGACTTCGGGAGCTTAAAATACACTTGCGGACACACCCTTCCCTCCAAACACACCTGCTGCCTTTTTCCTCCCTCTTCCCACATCCTCTCTGGACAGGCCGAGTGCCCGTTGATGACAGAGCTGGAAGATTTCCTTTTTTGTTCTAATGTTTCCTGCGGGCCCCTCCCCTCTTTTATGCCTGCCATTCACAGCCGTCTGGGATGACCCAGGAACAAGAAGCCGTTTCAGGATTTAAAGACAATGAAAATACATAGCCTTTTACAAATAATAGTTAGCACTCAGCTCCCTCCGTCCCCAGAACATACTTTTAAATAAAGGCAACGTAATGGTGGTGAGAGGATATTGGCCATTGCTAGAGAGGCTTACGTGTCTCTCTAAATTGTCCAGACAGAACTTTCTACGACGTACTTGAAAATGTGGGGCCTGGACAATCTCTCTGCCGCCCAAACCTTCTCTCCAAGCCGCATCTCCAACCTCTTCCAAGTTAGGAAGTGGCTAAGTCTGTTTTCCATGGCTTTCTCTTAGGAAATGAGAGCCAAGAATGGTTCTTGGAAGTAACGCCAGCTCATTTTACAGATGGAGAAACTGAGGCCCGTACGGGTGGGAAGGCTCCCTCAGGCATACACAACACACCCGCCATTGGGCCAGGACAAAAGTCAGGCCCCGCAAGCCTTTGCTTCTTCCCTAAGGTACTGGCTTTCACTCGTTCCTGCCCAGAGACCCAGCTGTCTTCCCCCACCCCGCCCCGTAACACCAGCCCCTCCCCCCAGACCAGCCCATCTGACCTGGGCCCCAGGCTGGCTGCGCTGACCCGGGGGACCGCTGAGCACCTGCAATGGGACAAGGGGCACATGGAGAAATGGTGACACTTCGGATATATTGGGTTAAACTAAATGCGTTTCCTTTTCGCTTTTTACTTCTGCTTCCTTTTACTTTTTCTTTTTTTTTTTTAATGTGGCTACTGGGAAACTTAAAATGACATAGATGACCCACGCTATATTTTTACCAGGCTGCCCCGCTCCAGGTCATGTGCTGTTACCCATTTAGCTCCCAGTCAGCAGAACTGACCTGCCCCATGTGCCGCTCTCTGTGTGGCCAGCCTCTGTTCTAAAGACCAACTCATGCCCAGGAGTTGAGGAGTAAATAATGTGCCCCCGCCAGTGACATCTAGAACGAGCCTCTGAAGCCTCAGGGTGATTTTCGCAAGCGTATCTCCCCTTCCACGGGAGGGACGGAGGGAGGGATTCTAGCACCCCTCACGTGACATTGATTCTACCCTCAAGAACAGTGGCTTCCCAATGGTCATCTGTCCTGTAGGCGGGATTTTTGTCCCCTTGAAGTATGGCGGTAGCTTGGGGAGGAGGAAGAAATCAGCCTTAGATGTTTGGGGGCCCCAATCCTCCGCCTTCCCCCCTCTCCCTTCAGGTCTGGAGTCGGATTCACAATCGCATGAGTAACAGTGGCTTCCACGTTACACACGCCTCAGTCTTTGTCGGGAGTCCTGCCGCGTCTTTGTATCGTGTCATCTCATTTCCGCATCCACCCCGTGAATCTGGCGTTTGACATTTTCTAGACGAGGAAACTAGAGCTTTGAGAGGTTATGCAGCATGCCCAACGTGATCAGAAAAAGTGGCCAAGCCACAGGATTCAGGTCTGATCAGCTCCAAAACCCATGCTCCTCACCGTCCCTTAACTTCTTGAGGCCTCAGTGTCCCCACCTGCAGTACGGCCATGGAGGCAGGGTGGAGCTCTGTGACCCACGAGGGCCCATCCTCCCCGGAACTGGGTTCTGGGCTCATGAGGAGCCTCCATTTTGAAGGGCCTCCAGCTCCTGGTGGAGCTACACCCCTCATCCTGGGCTGACAGACTTTTTCTCTCAACTCTGAGACTCCACACAGCCCGCTCTCCTGCCTGGGTGCCCTCTCCCTCTTGTCTCCAGGGAATTAAGCATCTCTAGCCCCTTATATCAACACTCCACCTAAACGTCACCTCCTCCAAAAACCCCCCAAAACTGGTAAGTCAGAGAAGTGCTTCTCGTGTTGCCCTTTCCCGCTTCCCAGGACGTGACGATCTTCCTCACCCCTTCACCCCCAGGGCCCTGCCCTCCCTTGTCAGCCAAACTCACTCCCCAAAGAGGCCCTGACATGGCCAGACATGGTCTCATCTTCCCAATCATGGCCTCTCTTCCCACAGGAAGGCTTCTGCATTTCCTTCATTCAGCAAAATATTTCCTGAGCACCTAGAGTGCAGTGGGCATTCTTCCAGGTCTTGGCAACATGGCGGTGATGGTGACAAAGCCCCTGGGCCCCTGAAGGAGCGAAGGTTGTCTCCAGACATTCATGCCCTAAACACACTAATCCAATGATGTGGGCTCTTACTTCTCAAGATTGTCCTGCTATTTTTACTTTTAGGTCAAGGAATGATTAGTGAATGGGTATTGGGTTTGGTTTTTTGCAGGCATGTAATAGTTAAATCAAGTATGATACGTAATTTGAAGGAATGCTACACATCTATTAAAATATGTTTCTATAGAACATGATGGCGTTGGTAAATGTGATAGAATGCTCAGTAAGGAGATATGGTGATGTCTCTCTTCACACAGTGATGGAGAGAGATAAGGAGTGAGCAGTAACTTCCTAAGTGCTTTGGCCATGTGTTGGGGGTGGGGACTGTTTTCCTAATTTAAACCGTAGAAGGTAAAGCTCACTGAAATCTTCTCCGCCAGTGGGGAAATGTGGAAAATACATTTTCTTCTAAATATCAGTGATTCAAGGTGGGAATGGCTCAGACTCCCAAGAGAAGAAACCTTTCCGTTTATTAAGAGATGGCATGAGGGGTGCCAGGGTGGCTCAGTTTAAACGTCCGACTTCGGCTCAGGTTGTGATCTTGCGGTTCGTGAGTTCGAGCCCCGCGTCGGGCTCTGTGCTGACAGCTCAGAGCCTGGGGCCTGCTTTGGATTCTGTGTCTCCCTCTCTCTCTGCCCACCCCCGCTCACACACTGTCGCTCTTTCTCTCTCTCTCTCTCAAAAATAAATAAACATTAAAAAAAATTAAAAAGAGACGGCATGAATTTGGAGCACCTGCGTGGCTCCATCAGTTACGAGTCAGTCTCTTGATTTCGGTTCGGTTCACGATCTCATGGTTCCTGGGATTGAGCCCTGCATGGGGCTCTGCACTAACAACACAGGGCTTGCTTGGGATGCTCTGTCTCCCTCTCTCTCTGCCCCTCCCAGTTTGCACGCTCGCTCACACACTTTCTCTGTCTCTCTCTCAAAACAAACATTTTTGAAAAAAGAGATGGCATGAGTTTTAAACGTTTCAGAAAACCACATTTAATCTTAAGATACATTTATATGTGTGTGGGGGGGTGTGCGTGCACACACATGCGTGTGGGTTTTGGTGGGAACAGGAAAAAAGACTAGAAGGAAACGCACCAAAATTAGGGTGTTGTCACAGTTTTTGGTTTAAGTTTTACACATGCCGATATTCTCCAAAGTTTCTATCGTGACTCTCATTGCTTTCATAATCAGAAAAGAAGCGGTAAACTGAACACTAATAGTTTTTTAATTTCCTCATGAATCTGTTTTTACAGGCACCATGGCAGTGGGGTTTGGGAACCAGCAGGGTGCGAAACACAAACGAAATCCCCCGTTCCTGCAGGGCTGAGTGCACCCCTTGGCCCTGACGAGAAACCCTCCCTCCATCCACGCTGGCAGCCAGCTGTCCACAGCTGTTCCGAGGAGACTGCGAATGAATGGAGCTGGTGGAAAAACACAACATTCCTGACTCTCCAAGGATGGCATTATGCTTGGAACTCTCGCTCACCAAAGAAGTAAATAAACAGAGAGAGAGGTGGCAGCCAAGCCGGCCAGAGGAGCTCCAGGCCTGGAGGCGGCTCAGCTGCCAGGGCTCCGGACCCCTAACATACCATCGCAAAGAAGACCCCTCTGCCTGAGCCAGCCGGCCTTGTCGAGTCAGGGCTAACGCCAGGTGGCCGTGGCCCTCCCGGCCTGTGTCTCGTGAATGCCATCTTCCCTTCCTGCCACCATCAGAGTCTAGGGGAGCAAGTTTTTGTGCCCGTCGGCTGAAGAGATCAGAGGGCAGGGCCCCTGGACGGTTCATCTTCACAGACCCCTGGCACTCACTGGCAGGCCCACTCACC
Organism: Herpailurus yagouaroundi; assembly: GCF_014898765.1. Taxonomy (NCBI): domain Eukaryota; kingdom Metazoa; phylum Chordata; class Mammalia; order Carnivora; family Felidae; genus Herpailurus; species Herpailurus yagouaroundi. The sequence continues at coordinate 26,433,808 of NW_024412397.1, read as the reverse complement.
ATCTATCTCCTTGGGCACTGCTACACGCCAGGTGCTGTTCTGGGGCCAAGGACACAATGGGGAGCAAAACAGACCAGGTCCCTGCGCTCGTGCCGCTTACATTCTAAAGCCAGAGACGAGAGGAAAATCAAGAGTATATCCGAGAGAGAGGTGGGTGCTATGAAGAATGTAAGATGGGGTGCTGTTTCAGCTGGGACCTGAATGACAAGGGGCGGGGCGGGGCGGGGCGGGGGGGGGGGATGGCGGGCAACTGGGGAAAGCTCTGAGGGAAGGACACGCCACATGAAAAGAAGAGTCAAGGAAAAACACATGGGCTTGATGTGTTCGCAGAACAAAGAAGATCCAGCAGGGTGGAGTACAGGCAATGGAGGGAGTCCCCAAGACAGGCAGGGGCCGGACCCCAGGGTCCCCATAAGAGAGTAAGCAAAGGAGTGGCCCACCTGCCTGACAAAAGGAAACTCACTCTGCTTGATCTGTGAGGTCAGACTGGGCTTTGGCAGCTCCTAGAAAAAGATTCCATCGCTGCCTGTTGCTCCCAGCATCTCTGGCCGTGTGAAATGGCCAATCAGCTTGGCCCAGGGCTCTCAAAATGCCTGTGGAAACCTGGCTCTTCTCACGCACACCCCGATTCTCTGCCTCCTTGGCCTCCCCGTGCCAAGGCGTGCTGCTGGCGGCAATGAAGAAGCAAACCTGACCGCCCTCCACCCACCCACCAGTGCCCCCCAGCACTCGCTCAGCAAACAGCTGCGGGGCCCAGGACTGGCGCCGGGTGCTGGGGGTGTGATGACGAGCAACACACAAGCCTCGCCCCCGAGACCCCCCTGCAAGTGATGCCCGGGCCAGGCTCGGGAGGAACCACCCGCGGCCAGGGGCTGCCCGGCACCCACCTCTCCACGTAGGGCCCCCCGCTTGTCTTCTCTCCCTGGCAAAACCTGCCGCGAGCCCCTGAAATGGATCTGATGGGAGGATTAATTCACTGCAAGGGGCTGAACCAAGAGACAAGCTCAGTGCCTTGCTTGCTTCCTCCACCACCCACCCTCATTCTTCCCTCCACCAACCCAGGGGGAAAATATGCCCAGTCGCAGGGATGAGGTTGTAACCAGTGGCGTGACAGATACCGCTTCCCTGAAGACAAAAGAGGACTCAGGTGTTGGTCTGAAGAGGGTCAAGGCGAGGGGGACCACAGGGGTCCAGGGGAGGGGTGGGCAAGGAGGGAGAGTTTGCGTGCAAGCCCCACACCTCCCTGCACCACACAGAAATGCTTCAGCTCATGGTCAGGGCGAACCGTATCTGCTACGTTGCTTTCAGAATCTCCCCGCACATAAAAATCATTATTGCCGTTATTCAGAAAAGCCAAGTCCCCCACTTTTGCAGATTCTTAAGTTCTGCCCTGTGAGGTTTCTGGGGTAAGCCTCGTTTTGGGTAAAGGGGGGGGGCAGGGTCAGAGCCTGAGAAACAGTGCACACACTGGCTCTAGAAAATCTTTGTATCTTAAAACTCCCAGAGCAGCTGAGGTTCCAAGAGGCCCCACAGGACCCCTCCATGTGGGTCAGAGTTCACAACAATACCCACCATGCAGATGGGTGGTGGTTTTCTTCCAGTGAGGCACAGCTACCCTGGGGAGAAGTCACCACTGAGGATGGTTCCAGACCCTTGAGTCTCTTCTTCCCAGGAGGAGAGGAGGGGTTATAAATAGCCTGGACTCCTTCAGCCCTACACAGGCACAGATCCCACACCCCCGCCCCAGCCTCAGCCAGCTGGTCCCTCCTCCCCCAAGTTCCCACAGCCTGCTATAAGAGGGAGGAAACTGCTCACCCACTGCGGGGGTGGGGAACATCAGAGAGAGTGGCCTCCCATGAATTGTCACTGTAGCCCCACCACACCTCTGCACCCTTCTGCAATGGCAGTGCTTGGAGAGGGGTAGTGGGCAATATGTTCAGGCGGCCTCTTACACCCCAAGCACCTCGGGAAACCCTGAGCTGAAGGCCCAGAGTACGTTAATGCACTCCATGGAGGGTAGGAATAACACCCTCTCCTCTCTCTGCCTCAGCTTCCCCGTCCGTAAGACAGACAAACGGCTGGGCTGAACTGTGCACCTGCTGGGGATGGTCCTGACATTAGCATGCAATGCAAGTGAAAAGACACTGTCCAAATGTAACCCCGGACTGTCATTATGATGCCCGGTCTTGGTCTCATCTACAGGAGCCCCAGTCACAGCTGGGGAGACACGGATTCTTATCTGCTCACGAGAGCAGAAGAATTCTACTCGGTGGCATTGCGTGAGCCTTGAATTCCTGATACTGCATGCCCCTGAAAGCAATAAAACTTACAAAATATTCTCTCTCACAAGTCACTTCTGACTAATACAGATCGACACAGGCCGCACCCACACCTATTTTGATTTAATATGGTTCTGCTGGATGTACATGACAATATATATCGAAGGATGAGCATTGCCCTAGAATAGTTTGATTGGGGAGGGGAAGCTCTCTCAACAGTCTGTTTACCATTCAAATCCTTCCCACTCATACACACTGCTAAGAAACAAGTGGCTAAAATCTAAGTGGCCAACTCCCAGTTCTTTTTAATTAAGACACTTTGTTTGCTCAATAAAATACGGCGTAAAAAACATTTACTGAAAACCCACTCATTGATGTCTAATAGCTGTGTCAAACACTCATAACAACATTTATTCCAACACCCTCAGATAATAGCCCATCTTTCTCATTTGGTATCCACAACAGCACAACATTTGTGTCCAAGTGTAATTGATCCAGAATTGGGCTCCCTTTCAAAAATATCTGTAAAACCTAATTACCAGGAAAACAGAGTTCTGGCATCCTACGGAAAGAGGGTGCTTCACAATGAGACAAGCTGCAAACTCATCTTGGCCAATCAAGCTGCATTATGTTACCAGAGGAGTTTGAGGAATTTGGGGTGATGAGGGAGCAGGAAAAGTTGGAATAGAGTCAGACTGGAATCTTCAGTGATAGTCCTGATTTTTTTTTTTTTTCTTTTTTGAGCCAAGGGCAGAGGACAGGAAATATATACCACATTAGCTGGCAAACATGGATGCAGAAAGTACCAGACAATGAGCCCACGATCGGCTTGGGGTGTGGGTGGCATTTCTGATCTCAGGCCCTACAAGGCCTTCCTTGCCCAAGGAACTCTCTCCACCCTGGTCTGGGAGGCTGATGTCATTTCTAGTCTCCCGGGGTTTCTAACCGCTGTGACAGGTCACTTTCCCTTGGGCCTGAGTCTGCTCATCTGTAAAATGAATGTTCCTCATATCTCTAGGATATCTTTCGGCTTCAAAATTCTGTGACCTTTTTTAAAGCAAAGGGCACGCTTTCTGCTCAGGGACTCCGTGGGGTTAGGGGACTAGGGAGCGGCAGCGGGAATGAAGGACTCAGTGTTTCCAACCACCTCTCACGCAGTTCTGTGCAGACTTGCACCAGGTGGGTATCAAACCCACTCCGGGGATAAAGATTCCTTTCAGCCCAGGCCGGACCTCCCCGGGTGGTTCTAACCTCGATGCCCTGGATTCGACAACCGGCCAATGAGGAAGCCGGCCAAACCGCTGGACTTCTCTCCCAGAGCCTCTCTCCCAGAGCGGACCAGAGCACATCTTCCTCTTCGGAGGGGTGCTCTCTTCCCACCTTCATCCTCTTTGTGTCTCAGAGACCCCAGACATCCCAGCCCGAGCCTTGCCAAGGATGCAGTCAAGCTCCCCAGGCAGGGAGCACACACAACCGACTCCGGGCTCCCCTCGGCCCTGGACCCTCCTCGCCTACGTTTGGGTAGGAACCTCCACAGCTGGTTTCAAAGGAAAGGAGAGTTGCGGCTGCTTTGCCTTTTCTTTGGCTCGTCCTAAAGAAACAGACAAGCAGCCCGAATAACAAAGCAGCACAGCGGCCAGAGACGATTCGATCTCAAAGGAGCAAGAGATACGCACGCCAGGAGCGAAGACGAGCGCGGTTCCTAGGAGGAGACCCCGCGCTGCCCCGTGTGGGCGACAGGTAGCGGGCTGGCCTCAGTCTAACTTTCCCGAGGCACCGAGGCACGGCGCGCGTGAGCCCATTTCGCGAGGCTTCCCAAAGGACAGCCGCGGGAGCCCCGAAGTCCCCACAAGGGCGCCCCCGCCCCCCGGGCAGGGACCGCCACGAAGCCCGGGAGCCGCGGCGCGAGATGCGGGATCCCAGACTTTCCAGCCCCCTTTCTCGTCTTCAAGATGAGACAGTGTGAGGTGCGGGTGCCGAAGTCTCAGGAAACCGTCACTCTCCAAAATGCTCCGGCGCCTTCCCGGCAGAAGTGCGGTAAAACTTTTGGCAGGAACCACCTGTGGCTGCCGACGGGCCCGCCCCGTCCCGGCCCGGAGGCGCCGCCGAGCCCAGGGCCGCACGCGTCCGCAGAAGTTCCCCTCCAGCCCCGCGCGCCACTTCGCTCCGGGCCGCGGTGCCAGCCAGGAGGCGCGGCGCCCGCTCGCTGGCTCGCTCTCCGCTGGCTCTCCCCTCCTCCCTCCCTCCTCCTCCCGCCTCCTCTCGTTGCATGGCTGCCGCACGGAGCCCCTGAATAGCCACCGCAGCCCCCCGCCTCCTGCCCGCCGCGCTGGGGGCGCCCCTGCCCCCGCCGGAGCCCCGGGGCGCGCGGACCGCCGGCCTCCTAGCAACAGCCCCGACACGGCTTGCCGGCGTCGGCGATGCGGAGCCACCCTCCGGGAGCCCCGCGACCCCCTGACCCGCCTCGGCGGCCGAGGTGCGGGAGAGACCGTGACCCTCGCCGCCGGTGCCCGAGCCCGGCGCGCGAAGCCACTCACCTCTGCGCGCCGCCAGCCCCGCGCGCCTGCCGCACTTGGTGCCGGGCCGCGGTCCTCGCGTCCTCCGT
>NW_024412397.1:26398311-26428524 GCF_014898765.1 Herpailurus yagouaroundi | reverse complement strand
TGGCAGGCGGGGAGGGGGCGCCGCGGAGGGGGCGGGCGCGCGGAGAGCCGCCCGTGTTCGTGTCGTCCTATCAGCCCCGCGCCCCGCGCCCGGCGCCCGCGCGGCCCGCGCCACCCGCTCGGGGGGCGCACGGGGCTAAAGGGCCCGGATGTCTACGGTCGCCTCTCCGCGCGCCCGCCCCCTCCGCGGCGCCCCCTCCCCGCCTGCCACACTTGCACTTGCTGCGCCCCGACCTCCTCCCCGGCTCCGCGGAATTTCTATTTTGACAGGAACTGTGGCGGTGGGCGGCGCGGCGGGGGACGCCCCGGACCCGCGGAGGCGGCGGGCGGCTGGCAGGACCCCGGCGCGGGGGCGGAGTGGGGGGCCAGGCAGAGCCACCATCCGCTCGGGGCTTTTTTTCTTTCTTTCCTTTTTTCTCTTTGCCTCCTCCAGGATTTAAAGGGACAGCCCCGGCCGAGGCGAGGGGCCAGGCGGCCGCCGTTTCTCCGGTCTCCAGACGCCCTCTGCGGCCCGGCCGGACCCGCCCGCACCCGGAGCGCAGGCTCCCGACCGCCGGGTATTTTTAGGTCCACACCCGGCCCGGGGCAGCGGTGCGGCGGAGCTTGGCTCGCCCGCCCCGGCGCACGGCTATTTTTACAGAGTCCGGTTGGGGGAGGAAATAAAACAACTCAGCAACTGCTTTCCCATTCGAAAGTAGGGAGTAAAGAGTGGGGGCGAGAAGTTTCCCAAATGCTCTCGGAATTCCAGCGAGTCAGAAAGACACCTCTCCGACACGAGCAACTACGGGCTTGCCCCATTTCAGGGCGCCCAAATCCCGGCGGGAAGCCCCGCCCCAGAGACCGCTCGGGCGCGGGGTCTCCCACCCCTCGCCGGGCGGAGCCCCCGCACCCCTCACCCCGCTCGCCAGGGACCCGCCAGCGGCCACCGGTCACTCCCCTGGACGGCCTTAGAAGGCGGCCTTCCAGAGCATCCAATCGCCCAGCAGCGCAGCGAAGGGACGGGCCCGTGGAGCGCTTGGCTCCGCCCCGTCCCGGCAAGCCCCGCCCCCTCTGTTGCCGCACGGGCGGGAGAGTCTAGGTGGGTCGCGCCGCGCGGAGCACTGACAGACAGCGCTTAGGACCCATCCCAGGGAAGAGGCAGGAGGTCTCCGCCCGCGAGCGACGGCGGGAGCGGTTGCGGGCGAGGCCGCGCTCGGCCAGACGTTCTGGACACCAGCGGGCCGGGACACGCAGGGACTCGCTTTTCTCTCTGCATATTTGCCACTCACCCCTCCGCCCTCTGGGCGGACTTCGGACCCCTTGCCCGCCCTCGGATGTCAGCGGGTTCTCTCTCAAGGGCTCCTCCAACAGACGCGGGCAAGTTGTCGGTCCTCAAGTTCCTGCAGGGGCTGAGCTTTCCTGGACCGAGAGGGGCGGCCAGGACGGTCGAGAAAGCGAATCCCTCCCTCCCGTGCCTATTCTGGCCATTGGCTAATGAAAGAGCAGGAGAGCTGTTGCTGTGTGGGTAATGTCTTTTCACGTTGGAGATACTCGATGGCGTGCTTTACAGCAGTCATAAAAATGTGTGGACCTCTTGCTCGGCACTTCTTCCCAGTGTCGCTCATTGGCATTTTTTATCGCTTCATTCATTCGTGTAGTAAATGCACATTGTAAGGCACCACGTTGGGATAGCGAAGACAGGAGAAACACTCTGGAATAGGATGTGACAGTGGACAGCTAGGTACAAACATGAAAGGGGAATCCGGAACATAGGGGTTTGTATATCGTCTTCCACTTGCTAGAGACGCCTGGCTTTTCCTGCAAAGTAAATATCATTCATTCAATACTTTGAACAACCACCTTACCCAAACCGCTCAAAGGTTCCTAAGAAGTCCAGGGAAGTCCGTCCCAGAAACTTAAGAGATTTTTAGATTGCGGATATCAGGCTTCCAAGTTGCTAGAGCTTCCAGTGGCAAAATCATACCCTTGCTTCGAGCCCTAAGAGCCATTGCCCTCCCAAATTAGGTTGTCTCTCTCTTCTCCTTTCATTAAAGGGTGTTCAGCAATTTAGAGTTCTGCTGACCCGGCTGATACGGTGAAGCTTCTAAGCCAGAAGCATGGGGTTGCATTTGGGGAGGACCGGGAGGATCTAAGCCCTGGAATGGCAAGGCGCTAACAGATGATGGGACTGCAGTTCTGGGGCTGAGGGCAGCTAGAGCCATGGAAAGCGTGTTTTGTTTGAGAAAAGAATTTTCTACCAAATTAGAAATGTCTCTGAATTGGAAAGAGTTTCCTTCCTTCTCTGGGCACAGTTGCTCAGAGCAGATGTTTGTAGCTACAGATCACTGAATGGCTTTCCATGCCATGAGCTGTGGGAGAAGGGTTCCATGTTCTGGACAGTGAGCCTCCGTGCTACTGAGTCTAATCATGCAGGCAAAACTTATAAATTTAAGAACAATGGGGATGAGAATGGTCTGCAAATAGTAATACTATAGAATATTTTTAAAGAAAGCAGCTAGTCATAAAATACCCACAGATTATGTCAGTTTGCATGTTTTTCCTGCACAAATGGAAAATACAAAATAAAAAATATGTAACCTTAAAAAAATAAAAAATAAAAATAATAAAGAAAGCAGCTAGTACTCTTGAAACCAATTATGCACTGTATGTTAACTAAAATTTAAATAATAACATTTTTAAGCAGCTCTTGTGCTACATTTTTGTTCCTTTGATATTTTTTTGCCACAAGGGTTTGAGCTCCTTCCCCAGCTTGGTGTCCTCAGTGCCTAACACACTTAACACCTAATAGGTGCTTACTAAAAGATTAATAAACCGGGGTGCCTGGGTGGCTCAGTTGGTTGAGCGTCCGACTTCGGCTCAGGTCATGATCTTGCTGTCTGTGAGTTCGAGCCCCACGACGGGCTCTGTGCTGACAGCTCAGAGCCTGGAGCCTGTTTCAGATGCTGTGTCTCCCTCTCTCTCTGCCCCTCCCCCACTCATGCTCTGTCTCTTTTTGTCAATAATAAATAAACATTAAAACATTTTAAAAAAATTAAAAAGCCAAATGAATGAAAAGTCCTTTTAGAATGGTGAAGGTGTGGTAACACATAAGGACAGAGATCCAGAGAACTCTGTAAGACTCATTTGCAATATCCTTGTTGGTAGGTAACTGCATCAGTAAACCTGACCATAGATAGTAGGATTTACTGGCTCCTGCCAGACTCATCTACTCATCAGCCAAGGAACATAGAAAGGCATATCATTCATGTCCTCACGCCTCTGCTTCCCAATCCATAAAAAGGGGATAATAACGGGAAGTTTCCACCCCATCGAGGCGCTGGGATGACCAACGAGAAAGGCTGTGAGCAAGTATTGCCCAATGGACAACACTCCTTAAGGAGCATATTGAGCACCTTGGAGTACTTTGTAAATTATCAGTATTAGTTATTAGAATAAATTGTACAGAAATTGTCAGGGAATCAGGTTCAAAACTTTACCTGTGTCCCAAGGATGGTAAAAGACTGATTCCAGAGAAGGGGAAAAGAAGGGAATTAACTTTTACAGAGCTCCTCTAGAATCAGAACTCCTGACACGGACCATCGTACATTCCTCCTAACAACTGTGCACGATACATTTCATGGTTATCGAAGAGAAATATAGTCTCAGCAATGGTATTGACCAAGGTCCCACAGCTGGGAAGTGGCAGAGGCAGTCCCGGAACTCGGATTTGTGAGTTCAGGAATTCACCTACGTCCCATGCTGCCAAGCTGCATCTACATCCCGTGCTGATGAAAGCGATGGTCCATGTTACCACAAGGCAGGGTGGGCATGAGGCAATCCCGGTCGAGAGGAACTTCCTGGAAGAGGCAGCATCTGATTCAGTCCTTTAAGTAGGGATGGTTTATGTATCTCTCTCTCTCTCTCTCTCTCTCTCTCTCTCTCATTGTTTGAAATAATTTCAGATTTTCAGAAAAGTTAACAAAGATAGTATAATGAATTCCCACATACCTTCACCCAGGTACCCTGTGGGGAACATTTACCATGTTCGCTGTATCTTGCTGCCTCTCTATACATATATATTCCCTTTGTCCTAAACCATTTGAAAGTAAGCTGGAGACATAAGGCTCTTTTACTGATAAAGTCTTCAATGAGTGTCTTCTAACAACATGGACATTCTCTTACATAATTAAAATCAGGAAATTGCCTTTGATACTATTATCTAATCTAAACTACACCTAGACATTGCCACGTATCTCACTCAAGGCAAAAATGAGAGATAAATCAATTCTGGTCAGGATTTAATCCAGGATTATATGTTGCATCCAGCTGTCATATCCCTTGGGAAGGTATTTTTATTATCAAAAATAAATTTTCTCAATTCTCATTTCTTCTTTTAAATGGCCACACATGTATGGTTTATATAGGGTAACAATGGCAATCTCCTTGATCACCCTTTAGGCAGGTTCCTCTGAGCCCTCTTTTTGATGAGGCCTCACCCTTGGGCCCTGTCTTCAGCCTGCCAAACCCAGTTGTGGAAAGAATCCTGCTAAGTCAGTTTAGTTAGAATCCCCCCACCCTTGCTATCTGATCACCCTGGTTTGCCTTTAGCAAGAATCCTGTTACGTCAGTTTAGCAAGAATCCGCCCACTGGGATTTAGTAATTTTCCATCCACTGACCCCCACCTTCCTTGGCTATAAATCCTCACCTGTCCTTGTTGAACCTGATCTCTCTCCCCTACTGCAATACCCCTTTTGCAATAGTCTCAAAAAAAATCTTCCTTGCCATTTTAACAAGTGTTAGAACAATTTCTTCTTCAATAGTGCCAAAGAAAATATAGAAAAAAATTAAACCCGTCTGCAATTGCCCACCGGATATAACCTTAATTAATCCTTGGCTAATTTAAATGTATTAATACTCAATTTCTTTTTAATGTACAGGTGTAATCCAAGCACACAACCACCACCCCCTTCCAGGGGCCAGCTTCCCCTAGAAAATATTGAGGATATGGAGGTCCTACTTTTCATTCCTCCAGAAATTCTTCCTCCAGCTTGAAGCTGCACAAGACCTATGACTTCCCCCATGTTCCAGGAGAGAACAACCCTCCACAGTGGGTCCCTGGATGGTGCACCTGGCCCCAACTTTGTTCATCTACCCTTTGATGTGACTCACCACAGGAGAGCCAGCCCCTAACCTCAGGGGAGGCGGCTTTCCCTGGGACCTCTTTCCCATCAACTTCCCGCCACACAGTTCGCAAGCCTTAGTCAGTCAAGACATCTGTATGACATTCTGGGGCAGTGGCAGGTGGGTAGTGGTCACCAACCGGGCTGTTCAGTAATGGCCGTTGTCATTCTATGCACGGCCGAACAGCTAAATAAGCCAGGGCAGGCGAAGTCCCCAGGTCAGTTCAGCCTCCTTCAAGATCTTCCCAGCTGTCTGACTTACAGGTGTGCCTATGGGTTCTTTCAACTATTCGGCGAGTCGTTGTTGAATGGAGCGTGCACACGCGCATACTCCCACGTACATCGTGGAAGGCAACTCTCGGGGCTGACTCGGTCTAAATCTCTGAGCATCAGAGAATTTGCTAATTACCTCAAAGTTTTCAAAATGCTGTAGTGTTGCTTTTATGTCATTAGCATCATATGTTACATATATGCATTATATAGTATATCGTATACTGTGTATTATTATCTAATTATTTTTTCTTCATGCCCCCCCCCTCCTTGAATTTATCTTGCCTTGTTCTCTTCATGAGAATTCCCAGGTGGACACCACTTAGGGCCCCCCCCCCGGGATTTCCCTTTGTTATCCAGAGGCCCCAGGTCACAATCATCCTGAGGATGTGATTACAAGCAGAGCCCTCACTCTACTCAGAGGCTGCGTGAAAGGAGAAGACTGCTTTTATTCAGGATGTGCAAGGCACAAGGCAAATATTGGTTGCAAAGTCCCTGTCTACAGAGACAACTTGATTTTAATTTTTTTTTTTAACGTTTACTTGTTTTTGAGAGACAGAGCGAGAGTGGGGGAGGGGCAGAGAGAGAGGGAGACAGAATCCGAAGTAGGCTCCAGACTCTGAGCAGTCAGCACAGAGCCCGATGCGGGGCTCGAACTCACGGACTGCAAGATCATGACCTGAGCCGAAGTGGGATGCTTAACCGACTGAGCCATCCAGGCGCCCCTACAATTTGATTTTAAAATGCTTTACAAAATCCCTGGCCCATGTGAAGTGCAGTGACTTAATGATGAAGATGTAGAAAAATGGGTAGAGAGCAGGTATTTGCATACTTATTTTTTGTTTCATCAGCGCCCATAAAGATTCTCCACAATGTCCAGGCACCCTCTCTTCCTGTTGAAGTCCAAAAACTACCTCCTCATTTTCTTTCTTGTTCCCTATTGCCAAATACACGATTCTCGATTAATTTCTTATTTCCCACCTTGAGAAAAGGTGGCCATGGCATTATTATTTACAACGCCATGGCTCTGCAGAGCCTATTTGGGTAGAGACAGTACGTCTGTCCTTGCCCCTGCAGTTCCCTAATGCCGTTGACTCACGATGCCATTGCATCATCCATCCCGAGGTCTGTGAACCCTGGCTCCCAATGACCCTTAAAAGCTGTCACTGTACTTTGTCGATGAGGATCTCAAATGCTAGTCTTACCCAAAGCATGCAGGAAAATGTGAGCAATCACTCGTTTCCAGATCATGTCAAATTTGCCATTTGGAATTATGTAGCATAAACCTCAAACAACATATTTTCCACCCATGACTTCTCTTAAACTCCTCAGGCTGTAATCACTGCATTCCTAGAAGGTGATCTCTTTCATTGTTGACCAAACGTCTGCCTATTTGGTTGAAGAATGCTCCCCCCCCCCCCCCACTAAAATTCAAGTCTACCTGGAACCTGTGAATGTGACCTTTCTTGGAAATAAAGTTTTAACAGATGTGATCAATTTAAGGTAAGGTCATACTTGTATCAGGGTGAGCCCTAAATCCAGTGAGTGGTGTCTTTAAAAGAAGGGGGAAATTGGGAGACACAGAGACACTCCGGGGGTAACACCATGGGATGATGGAGACAGAGATTGGAATGATACATCTATAAGCTAAAGACCACCAAGGATTTCTGGCTCAGAAAGAAGCACTGAACAGATTTTCATTCAGAGCCTCCCAGAGAAAGCAGCCCTGTTAACACCTTGGTTTCAGGCTTCTGGCCTCCAGAACTGTAGGAGAATAAATTTGTATTGTTTTAAGAAGTCAGGTTTACGGTAATTCGCTACAGCAGCCCTAGGAAATGAATATGTCCTGCTTCCTACAGACTGCCACCAGTGGGAGGGAAGGCAAGGAGCCTGTGGGTGGAATGAGAAGAGAAACTACTTATGCAAGGCATGTCTATCCCTTGTCCAACATGGGATAAGACTGACCTAGAAAAACATGACATCGCATATTGGTTAGAGAGGACATTGATGAGAAAAGCCCGTAGGCATTCTGGAACAGTGATCTCAAAAGTCATCAGGGGAAATAGCCACTGCCACCCCTGGAGGACTTTCTGACCTGTGACACAGAGCCTACTGAGGACGCAGGGTGACTTTCCTGAACGCTGGGGTGGGGACACACGGAATGAAGGATGCCTGTCACCAGATCCATGACCTTCAAGTGCTATAGGCCAGAAGCAGCAGCAGCCCTGTGGTCTGATTTCATATAAGGGTAGGAGCTCATGTGCAGGCCCGTAGATGTGGCCCAAGTCCAAGGGTCAGCAGTGGGCCACCAGTAGCCTAGAGCCCCAAACTCACCCTGCATCCATATGAGCCACCACAAATCGGCATGCCTATACCTTTCCTCTGTCCCAGGCTGACACCAATCCACAAAACAAATACCACACTTGTCAATAGGAACTATCCACTTACCACGCCAGCCTCCCATGGAGCCCAGGGTTGACTCTATAGGTATGAGTCCTGGACTCTTGGGACTTCTAGTCTACTCTATGCATGGGACAGAGGATCAGAGAGGGTTAGAAAGGGAGAAACAGGTCCTGGGACACCTCAAGGTTCTGGGCTGGGCTGTGGACAGTGTACCCAGCGGATCTCACGCACGTGAAGGCATTTAAGAAATTTTGATGAAGGTATTCTAAAGCATGGGGCCTTCTGGAGCTCAAGGATGGGGCAGGATTCTATTTGTAGGGGTCTGAAAAGGACTCCCTCCTTGACCAAACTTGAGTCAGCCTCCTTCAATCAAAGCAAGGAATTTACCCTGTTGTTTTTCCAAATAGTTAGATAGATGTGATACGTATTAGAAAAAAAAAAAAAAAAACACACCCCAGAATAAAGGAAAAGCAACAAATCTACAAAGGTAAGAATTTGCAAAGTGAGTTGCAGAAATAGCAACCTAGTACGGCTGTAACAGAAGAGGCAGATATGGAAAAAATAGGAAGTACGACCAGAAAGGTGGGTAAATTCAGATGGGGGAGGAATTTGAAATTAGAGTTTCAGTCTATCAGCCAAGAGGAAGTCTCAGGGGCTTGGAGAGAGGAGGCATGTGACCAGAGCCAACCGTTAGGACAGACAGCATGAGAAGAGACGGAGTGCGGTGCGCAGGGCCCAGGGATGGGGAGAAGGCCATGGCAATGGCCAAGGTGCATGCAACCAGGGTATAAATTAGGACAGCAGCAGCGGGGACAGAGAGGCGATGGCTGTTCCATGCCTACAAAGCATCAGAAGGACTGACTCTGGAGACAAAGAAAGGGTCTGCTGTGATTCTGTAACGCTCTAACCTCATGGTCATCACGAAGACAAAAGTTATTCATCATATGGATTGGGCTACTCTATCCCTCATGGCTTCTCTCTGTCTGTTTTCTCAGGTGGCAGGTGGAAGAAGTTTTCCTTTCTGTATTTTACAGATGGGGAAACGGAGGTTCGGGAAGTCATGACTTGCCCAAGAGACCCTGGAAAGTTAGATCCCTTGCAGCACGATCTGGGTAGAAATGTAGGCACAGAGCTCCGGAGTCCTGTTATTTCTTTTTGAACGTGGCGAACTCACCTCACCTGTGTGCGCGGGGTTGGGAGTGGGAGATGAGGGAATGTGTGCCTGTGTGTGTGTGTGTGTGTGTGTGTGTGTGCACACGTGTGCGTGCTCCATGAGCATGTGGTTGAGGAGGGTAGCACGTGAGCCAGCTGGATTTCTCTCTCAGGAGGTGCCGATGGGCACCAGTGCTCCCTGGATGCCTTCCTCTTCCCAAATAAACAATCATATGACACAATGTCTGAAAGCCCAGAAGATTTCCTGTCTCCATTGGCCCAGTGCCCTGCGTACTGCAAACCCTGAGCCAGTAAAGCTATCTCCAGCCTTCCACATCCCTCCACCCTTAGTCTCTAGCTCCAGGACCCAGGGAACGCCATGAGCTAACTGTGCCTGGCCTGCTTGGCACCAGCTACATGAAGAGTCTGGATGTTCTTCTGCCAAAGAAAACCCAGTGGCTGGGCCAGCGACCTGGACTTCCTCCAACAGGCTGGCTCAGCCACACTACCTGCCTCAAGCCTGCGTCCCTCCCAGGGGTCTGCTACTCCCATCAGAGTTGACCCGAGGGACCCCGAATAGGGTCCACTATCACAGAAAAAGAAGTCATGTTTACCAGGGGCCATTACCTTCTCTCCAAGTTGCAGATAAGCCAGCAACAGTGCCGGGAGTGAAAGGGGGTCTGGCGGTTTCTAACCTACGGAACCTACTCATCCTTTGAGGTCCCGTCGGTTCGTCACCCACTCTGTGACTTCTCACCCAAAGCCCACCAAAAAAGCCAACAGCTTTTGTGTTAGCAAATGCGTGTAGTGCTATCACAGCCTTTGTGGCTTGGGAAGCAAATACGTCCCATATTTTGCTCTTGGTACAGCTGACGGGTAGTGATTGCTCGGTTGCCGCATGGAGAAGGACACTGAGGCCATATTCGGACACAGCAGGAAGAAGTTTGCTGTCACCAGTTCGGAAAGGCAGTTGCAGTGGGTGATAGCCAGGCACCACGCAGCTGTGTCTGCCAACCCAGAGTGCCACACTGCTGCCTTCGTCACCTCGACAGCCCTCCATCGCCATTCGAGCAATCTGCACTTCTTTCTATCTCCAGTACCTCTCACGGTGCCTGGCACTTAGTAGGTGCTCAAGAAATATTTTGGGGGGCTTCTACCTTACCTTACACTGGGCCCAGCCTGTGGGTAGCCAAAGGCATTTAGTGATTCCTAGTTAAAGAAATGAACACATCGGGGGGCCTGGGTGGCTCAGTCGGTTAGGCGTCCGACTTCGGCTCAGGTTATGATCTCACGGTTTGTGGGTTCGGGCCCCACGTCGGGCTCTGTGCTGACCGCTCGGAGCCTGGAGCCTGAGTCGGATGCTGTGTCTCTCCATCTCTCAGCCCCTCCCCTGCTCAGGCTCTGTGTCTCTCTGTCTCTCAATAATAAATAAACGTTAAAAATTTTTTTAAAAAAAGAAATGAACATATCTTCTTCTGACTCTGTGTCTGTTGCCTACCCTTCTGTTTCGTAAACACCATTTGTTCAGTTTAATGCCTGACAGTAAGTAAATTTCCATAGATGGACTTAACTTCCTCTTATCAAGCAGTGACCATCTTAATAGAATTTATAAATATTACCAGAGTCACAGGATTTTCAGCTGGAGTGCACCCTACAGTTTAAAACACTCATTTCACAGGTAAAGAAACTGAGACCCCAATTATCAACAGATTGCTATCTCTTTTCTTCACTTCACCTTTTTCATTCATTCATTCACTCAACAATATTTTTTTCGTGTTCACATTCAATGAAAACAGGTATAAGTATAGGTAATTTTTAGAAGAACCCAGAGCAGGAGCATCTGGTGACTTAGTCTGTTGGGTGTCCAACTCTTGATTTCAGCTCAAGTCATGATCTCACAGTTCGTGAGTTTGAGCCCTGCATCAGGCTCTGGGCTGGCAGTGCAGAGCCTGCTTGGGATTTGCTCTCTCCCTCGGTCTCTGTCCCTCCCCCCACTCGTGCTCCTTCTCCATCTCAAAATAAATAAATAAATGTTTAAAAAAGTATCGGGGTGCCTGGGTGGCTCAGTCAGTAAAGCATCCAACTACAGCTCAGGTCATGATCTCACGGTTCATGAGTTTGAGCCCCGCGTCGGGCTCTGTGCTGACAGCTCAGAGCCTGGAGCCTGCTTCAGATCCTGTGTCTCCCTTTGTCTCTGCCCCACCGCTTCTCCCTCTCTCTCTGTCTCTGTCTCGCAAATATAAATAAACATTAAAAAAAATTTAAGCATCATTAAATAAAAGCACGGAGCAAACCGTACTGTTTCTTAATGTTTTGATATCTCTTTTATATTTCTGTGAGCTTTTAGACAAAACCAACGTTACATGGAGGTAGAATTAGCAAGGCCACCCACTAGGTTCATCTCCAGTCCCTCCCCAAGCCATCCACAGCCCTTCAACGCGAATTTACCAACAACCCAGTGTGTGTCTTAACCAAGTACTGCCGGTGACACACACACAAAAATAGAAGACACAGCGCATGCTCCCCAAGTACTTATCTCTGCAATTATCTAGGGCTTTAAATGTGCTCTGCAGGCGGTCAGAGCTACAAGAGCTTCCCATTTCCGTGGTCTGCCACACAAGCAGATTTCTAGACATTTAAAGCTTAACCCTCCTGCCATCGGAACTTAAAATATATACGTATTATTATATACGTTGGAAAGGAAACTTCCTAAAACATATTGCATACACGTGTGTAAAACAGAAAGTGCTCCGTGTAACTCCAGCCCCGCTTCAGGGTGGCGCGGCGTCTTCCTGAGCACCTGCGGGCTCAGCGACAAAGCTGCGGTGGACTCAAGGTTCATGGAGGTGTGAGAGGCTCTTCCACCACCGCATGGCCCTGGAAAGCCATCGATGTTTAGTTCTCCTATACAATTTTGGGCGTTCTTCCACCTCCATTCTTACTATAAGCTGTTGGCCATTTCTTCATTTTGCTGGCCCCCCTTACTTCTTTTCGCTCATGTTCGTGGGGCCCAAGAAAGCTGTTTCTGTCCCTCCTTCCCTCTACGGGCTCCTCCTCTAGGACCCATTGCAATTTCATAAGACCCCCTCCCCCCCCCCCCCAGAAGGCGAGAGAGGAGGGGCGCCCAGGGGGGGGGGGGGGTGTCCCCACCCTTTGCCACACATTGCTGGCTGGGCCCCCCCTGGGGGCCCCTCAACACGACCCCCCCCCCCCCCCCCCACCGTCCTCCCTTTGGGTCTGGCTGAACTCCCATGCATTGTGGGCCCACGCGAGTCCTGCGCTCCCATCCTGTGTCCCCACAGCTATGGCGGAGTGAGTGAGGTACTGATGGCCCAAAGGGCCTCTTTCTCCACTCAAACCAGAACGTGCTTCAAATACAGAAAGATGATAATGGCATTGCTAAGAAACAGAAACGACCAAGGAACCCTATCGTATCCTTTTCTTCCTTGTGCTACTTCTCTGTATTAGTCAACCACTTACCATATAAATGGTGACATAAAAAGAAAGGGGCAAGGGGGAGACCTGGCAATTCAAGTTCGTTTTCCTTAAAGTTCTCTCCTCCATCCTCACCAACCGGTAAACTTGAAGGTAGAGGTAGGTGTCTCTTGCCAAAAGTGAAATAAACATTGTTGAGTTAGTTCTATCCAGCATTTCCCGTGTTGGTGGTAATAATGAAGTATACATGTATGTACGGGCTATGAATTCTGTAAATTCGGTGATTCTGCATAGGAGTTTACATTTTTACATTTTCATTTAAACTTTCCTTGCTTGGGGTGCCTGGGTGACTCAGTCAGTTAAGTGTCCGACCCTTGATCTCAGTCAGCTCAGGTCTTGATCTCAGGGCTGTGAGTTCAAGCCCCATGTCGGGTGCTGCACTGGGTGTGAAGCCTATATAAAATAAAATAAAATAAAATAAAATAAAATAAAATAAAATAAAATAAAATAGAATAAAATAGAATAAAATAGAATAAAATAGAATAAAATAGAATAAAATAGAATAACAGAATAAAATAAAATAAAATAAAATAAAATAAAATAAAATAAATCATCCTTGCTCATTCACAACAGCCAAAATGATATAACCCAAATGCCCGTCGGCACACGAATGAGGCACCTAGACTTGTCAAACTCACAGAGACAGAAAATAGAACAGGGGTTGCAGGGAGGACACAGTGGGGAGTCAGTGTTCAGTAGGGACAGAGTCTCAGCTTTGCAAGATGATGAAGAAAGTTTATGGTGGATGGTGGTGATGGTTGCACAACAGTGTGAAGGTCCTTACGGCCCTGAACCGTGCTCTTAAAAATCGTTTAGATAGTTAAGTTTTATGTTGTGTACATTTTACCACAATTTAAAAATAGTAAATGAGTGAGTGGATGTATAACTGGCGCAATAGAAAGATGAATGGCGGAATGAATGCAAATAATTTAAATATTTTTTTCTTTCTTGACAATATTAAACTACAAATGAACAAATATTAAATAACATGATAAATGAATACATAAATAAATAACATATTAAGTAACAAAGGGAAAAAGCTCTGTATTTTAGTCCCTTTAAACTGCATTTCCTTCTGCCTTTTCATTTTGCACTGGGCCCTGAAAATTATGTAGCAGGTGCTATGCACACGTCCCCACCTTCTCCCCATAGCCTTCCTTTTCTTAACCAAGAGCAAGAATGTTGCTTCCTTCCTGGACACATTTCCCTTTCCCTTCCTTCCTTCCGCTGAGAGCTGGGCCCCCGGTGAGTGTTCTTCCTCATTCTGTGCTCATTCCACCCAGCTATCTGCACCCAATTCCCTTCCCTCTTGCATTCTGAAGCCATGGCCCTTTGCCACGGTGCCCCCATGGTCTACTCTCTCTGTCCCTCTGCTGCTTCCTGGTTTCAGTCACTCCTGAGGTAGAAGGCTCCTGAGAGGTCCCTCTACTTGGGAATCTGATACTTGTTCTTCTCTCAACAACCTTAGATTCCACTGGGTTATCCAGAAACATAAAAAGAACAGGCGGGCAACCCAAACATCCATCTGTGGATGAAAGGACAAGCCAAGTGTGGTCTCTACATGCGATAGAAGATGATTCAGTCTTAGAAAGGAAGGACGTTCTGACACACGCTACAACATGACTGAACCTTGAAGACATTGTACCAAGTGAAATCATGAAGACACAAAAGGACAAACGCTGAATGACTCCACTTCTGTAAGTTTCCTAGAGTAGGTACATTCACGCAGACAGAATGTAGAATGGTGGTTGCCAGGGGCTGAGGGGAGGGAAGAATGGGGAGTTAGTGTTTAATGGGTACACAATTTCTTTTCAAGAGGATGAATAAGTTCTGGAAATACGTAGCAGTGATCGTTGTACAACATTGTGAGCGTGCTTAATGCTACTGAGTTACACATTTTTAAATGGTTAAAATGTTACAATTTATATTGCGTATCCTCTACCATAACAATAATTTATTTCAAACAGGTGAAAATGCTAATTTGTGCCCCGGTCTCCTTCCCATCTTCCTTCTCCTCCTAGAAGTGTGTGTCCTGGAGGAACCAAAGATGATTTACGTCTTCAGTTCAAGGCTGGACGGGGAAAAAAAAGACAGAGGAAATGAAGGCGAGGATGTGGCGTTATCCATCAAGGTTATGGCACCCGTTGAAAGGTTGTTTGCAGAGAAGCACTTGAGGGCTTTCTGATGGTGGCGGAATTTGGGGGACCGGACGTTAGAGCTGAAAGGCTCAGAGGTGAGAAATGACTTAGCAGGTCCCCCCTGCTCATGGGTGGCATGAACAGTACCGTAGCCAGGAAAGGGCCCTTGCTTCACCGATTCCACCTTTTCTGGCCGGCAAGGGCGTGAATCAGCACCCAACACTGCTGCCCCCAGCCTCGCCCACTGCACAGCCCTTCGCGGGCCTCCAGGCCCTCCAGTACCCACAACGCTCCCCTTCCCAGTTCCACCGGGGCAGGGCCCGGTACGCAAGAGGCCCTCACCCAACGCTTGTTGAATGAACGGGTGACCCCTGGTGAGGTGTGCCAGCTCCCAGGAAAGCCCTGCCATCACGCACTGCAGAAGTTCGATCTCCTCCTCTGACCAGCTCACAGTTCTCAAGCTGGTCTTATCAGTTTCGATAAATGCACGTCCTGCCCCTTGACGCCACTCACGGCCTTCACTGTGAAGGCTCACTGTGTTCCTTTTCCAGGCACCTTGGAGGCGGGAAGGCATCTGCATGGTGCCAGGTGTATCTGGAAAGTGCAGGAAGAAACTCAAAAGGTGACGGATCCATCCTGCCCAGGACGAGGAATCAAAAATGCCAGCTGTCCCCGCTGTGTGTCCTCGGGCAAGCTTACCATCTACCTGTGCCTCAGTTTCCCATCTGGGAAACGGAGACCCTGATCCCATCTGCCTCACGGTGTTGTTGTGAGGTCCTGGCTGGATGGGAAGGGCTCTGAAGAGCCACAGAGTACTCACATCTCCTGCTTCCCCACCTCCATCAGCACAATTCCTACGCCTTCTTCTTTACAAAATTCTTCTTCGTCTGTACTCACCCTTGAATATTCCACACGCACACCACCACACACACCCAGGGTGGCTTCTTCCATTCAGTGTATGAACATATAGTCACCTTCCAGTCTTCTCCTCTGTACTCCACGCAGGGTGAGTTTCCCGAAGGGCCCCTCTGCACCTGCTGACCTCTCCCTCACCTCTCCGCCATTCGGCCCTGCCCTGCAGCTCCCCAGAGAGGGTTGCCGCTGGCAGCCCCCGGGAGGCCATCCTGCCAGGCCCCTGGTGCCTGTGGTGCCCTGATGGCTCCCTCCTCCTCAAGCTGCTCCCTCAGTCCACTTCCAGGACTCCATGCACCACTCCCTGCCTCTCTGGTCCCTCCCTTCCTGCACACCCTGCCTCCACCTGCATGACCTCCAATGTGCTTCTCCACATTCCACCCTCCACAGAGGCTTCCTGACACTGTAGGCTGCTCTCCCTGGTGACTAGACCAGATCCCGTCCTGACACCCCCAAGTCTGCCTTTCCAGCCCCAACTGCCTTCTGATGCTGGGGACCCAGATGTCCAACGGCCCCCTGGACATTCTACATGGAGGGCCTGCAAGCGTCTCAAACACAGCGTATCCAGAAGCCAGCTGGGGGTCCCCCGACGTGTCCAAGTGGGTTCATTTTCTAGGAACAAAAAAGGCATTAGGCATTTTAAAATGGACTTTCCCCCCACATCACAGCCTGAGAGAAGGATTCAACCACGAGTGGTTTAATTGGGAGGTCACATCTCCGTGAGGCCCGATCTGACCCCTCCTTGTTCCACCCATGACCCCACTCTAACCTGAGAGCATTTATAGGCTTTTTTTTTTTCAGTTTATTTTATTTATTTTGAGAGAGGGAGAGAGGACGTGCAAGCAGGGGAGGGGCAGAGAGAGAGAAGGAGAGAGAGAATCCCAAGCAGGAGCCATGCTGTCAGCGAGGGGCCCAACGCAGGCCTCAGTCTCACAAACCATGAGATCACGGCCTCAGTGAGTGAGTTGACAGCGTGACCCAAATCTAGGGCGACACTTTCTGCCCATGCGTACTGTCTCACTGTGACATCTTTAAAGCTTTGAACAGCTTTAAAGCGTGCAGCTGGAACAAGAGACTGCTACAGACACACGACTCTCTCCCCTCTCGGTGATGGTGTGCAGGGAAGGAGCTCAGCACGCAAAGACCGGGTGAAGCCCCAGTTTCTGAACCCAGGTATGGGGACGTGAGGAATACCCTTCACCTCTCCTCTCTCATGTGCTCCCTCTCGTCACCATCACTCCGTGGCATTGCAGGCTGGGGCCCACAGGTGGACCACCTGGCTTTCAAATTATAATTCCTCGACTTCCTCGCTGTGTGATCGAGGGCAGATGGCGGACCATCTCTGCTCCCTCAATTGCAAAATAAGGATAATAAAGTGCCTCCTCCAACGGGTTGCTGAGGCTGCAATGAGGTGACATGGGTGAGGTTTGCAGAACAGTGCTGCCACAGGGTAAGGGCTCCATGAACGCCGGTTATTGTCCCTCAGGTTGGGGAGTCCCAGGAAATACTGGGTGTGGAAGAACTTTGAGACACAGAGTCCGAGGCGGAGAGAGGAGGGCCCACGGCTATTTTCCTAGCACTCGCAACCCATTATTTACTCCTCTCATTTCTTGGCCTTTTCAGTTTCTTTCCTTAAGAAATACCAAAACCCAAGTGTGAGAGGAAGGAAGTACAGTTTTTGAAAAGACTGGCGTGGCATTGTGAGTCTGACCACCACTCGGGGTGGCGTCTGAACATTTTCTCCCTTCTGGGACATCGCAGCCCTCTATTTAGAACGAGAAGATCCGGGGGCACTTGGGTGGCTCAGTCCGTTGAGCAACCGATCCTTGATTTGGGCTCAGGTCAGGATCTCACGGCTCGTGGGTTTGGGCCCCCCATCCGGCTCTGCCATGACAGTGCGGAGCCTGCTTGGGATTCTCTCTCTCCCCCTCTCTCTGCCCCTCCCCTGCTTGCTCACTCCGTCTCTCTCTCAAAATAAATAAATAAACTTAAAAAAAAAATAACTAGAAGATTCAAGGTTCTTAGCTGAGCCTCGTGCTTATAGCAACACGATGGTGGGTATATTGCTTGGTTCCCTCGCCTGTAAAATGGGATCTATAAAGCCCTCCCTGCTGCCCTCAGTGGGACATTGTGAGGTTCGAGAGGGAAGTGCTCTGCAACCTGGAAAGCACCTGACACCCATGAGCACCCATGACTCCTGGAGCGGAAGAGAGGTCAGGAAAACTTTTAAGGACAGTGACCAGATCTTGGTCATTCTTTTACCCAGCCCTGCTTCCCCAGTGCTCCTTTGCACACACTTCATGTTCAATGAGATGACTCGAGGCTGGGGAAGGAGAGGGGAGGGGATCCATAACCCTTGTGGGTTTCCAGCCCTAGGGGTTTGACATCTTTCAGCAGCGCATGGGCTGCGCGGACCCTGCCAAACACGTCACCCATGAAATCACAGGGCCACCAGGAAGGCAGTGAGGGGTGGGGTCAGCCGGAATGTACTAATTTTGTAAATTGCACCGTGCCATCATGCACACACCCATGGGCAGGAGTAAGGGACAGAAAGAAGGGAAGGGAAAAGGAACAATTTCATGTGAGTGAAATTGTCGGTCCTGCCAGATGGCTCACAGGCCCCAGGCTGGCCCTGGGCACCACCGTGCAGCGGGAAAGCTTGTTTTCCCTGTTGTCACTCCCTCCCTGCCATCCTCCACTGCCCCCCACCCCCAGCACACGCACACCCCACTTCTCACCCCTGCGTTCTGTCCTGTGGTATGCCCCACTTTTCCCTGCCTGCTTGCCCATGAGGGGAGCCATGACATGAGCCTTCCTTTATGTCCCTGCCTCGTGACCCCATCTCCCACCACCACCCTTCTGCTCCGCAAGCCACCTGTCCAAGAGCCGCTGATCTAATTGTCATCCCTCATGTCATTAACACGAATGAGTTCCCTCCGGCTAACATAGTTGAACTCCATGCCTGGAGCCCAGACTGGCCTCCCCGTGAGAGGGCCGGTATGTGCACCTGGGGACTATGTTGGATCCTTTTTGCAGCCCACTCAGAACCCAGCACCGTGGAAGGTGCTCAGTCATGTGCTGGGCTCCTTACCAGTGACCTGCACCTTGTGCACAGGCAGCCACAGAGCCCAAGTCTCCATAAGGGTTGAGAGGGGTGAGGATCTAAAGACCCCAAGGATGGAGGGAATGAGCTCCTTAAAGAACTTAGCTGGATCCTCATTCCCTCAGGCGATGTCATTGGACGGACTGCAATGTTCCAAGAAAAAAAAAAAAAATCTGGCTCAGCTTGGGTGAAGAATATATCAGAACTCTGTCTTATTTTGCAATTTTTCCATTAGTCTAAAATGATTTCCAAATAAAAAGAGGAGGAGAAGAAGGAGGAGGACCCAATGACAGACCTAGATAGTTTTCCACAAATTATATCAAAACTTGGAAGAACAAATAATTCTTGTTGTATATAAACTCTTTAAGAGCACAGAAAAAGAAAACCAACTAATTCACTTCATTACAAAAGCAAACAAGGACAGTACAAGCAATGAAAGATCAGCCTCGCGGATGAACTTGGTACAACCATCCTAAATTAATTAATAAGCTGAGATTATCAGTATATAAAGAAAACTATATCATAACAAGGTAGGATTTAATCCAGAAATGTAAGGATGGTTTAACATCAGAAAGTCTTTTAATGCATTCTATAAACTAATTATAGGAGAAAATTGATATTAAATATACATCAATGGCCATTCATGATAAAGAAATTGAAGTCTTGGCAAACTAGGAATTGTAGAAAACTTCATTAACAGGACAAGTAGACTCTATCAAATTATTAAAATAAGAAAGTTTGGGAAACTTGTTACATATAAGAACAACATATAAAAAGGGGCACCTGGGTGGCTCAGTTGGTTGAGCGACTGACTGACTCTTGATTCGGCCCAGGTCATGATCCCAGAGAGGTGGGATTGAGCCCCCATTGGGCACCATGCTGAGTGTGGAGCCTGCTTAAGATTCTCTCCATCTCTCTCTCTCTCTCTCTCTCTCTCTCTCTCTCTCCCTCTACTCCCTCTCTCCTGCCTGCTCTTTCTCTCTAAAAGAAAAAAAACAAAACAATTTAATTGTTTTGAAAGAACGACATATAAAAACTAACACATTTCTATAAATCAGTTGTAGCCAAGTAGAAAATATAGTAGAGAAAGAGAACTCATTCGTCAGTAATAAAATTTAGGAGGAACATAAGACTACATTTGACAGAAGAAAAATGGGTAAGATCTTCAGAAAGAAATGTACAACTCTCAGCAGTTATCCGTCACTGTGGCACAAACCACCCTAAAATTGTGAGCCTGAAGTAACCACCATTTTCTTTGCTCGTGATTCTACAGGGGTGCAACCTGGTCTGGGCTTAGCTGGGCTCGTCCTTTTGTTGGTTTTACCTGGGGTCGCTCCTGCAGCTACAGTCAGCTGGTGTCCCCATGGGCTGCATACTGTAAGACAGCCTCCCTCAGGCACAGGGTGGTTGGATCTGGTGTTGGCTGGGTCGCCGTGCAGCAGCCACCTGGCAGAAGGGTTCCAAGAGGGTAAAAGGTGGAGCTACAAGGCCTCTTGAGGGAGGCACAGGCATTGAAGACGGATGACAGCATTTTCATCGCAGTTGCCTGATCGAAGCAAACATTAAGTCCAGCCTAGACACAAGGGATGTGGGACTGGCAAAATCACATCGCAAAGCTTGTGCATCTTTGAATAAAAACAGGCCCTATGGCCACCCTTACAAGCAAATCCCTATTTATTATTAGAGATGAAGTGAATAAGTATAGAACTATTTCTTGTCTTGAGGGTATCTGTTCGTATCTATTCAAATAGATGTGAAGACATAAAATTATAAAATGTACCAATTCCCCCCAAGGTATTGTATACATTTTTCAAATTGCCATAAAAATCCCAAGGTTGTTTTTCAGTGTAATTGTTTTCATGTTTATTTATTCTTTGAGAGAGAGAGAGAGTGCGCGCGGGGGAGGGGCAGAGAAAGAGACACAGAATTCAAAGCAGGATCCAGGCTCTGAGCTATCATCACAGAGCCCAATGCAGGGCTTGAACTCGTGAACTGCAAGATCATGACCTGAGCTGAAGTCGGTCGCTTAACCTACTGAGCCACCCAAGCACCCCTGTTGTTCATTTTATTGTTGCCACTGGGTGTGGCTTAATGACCTGATCCTAAAATGCATAGGAAAGAGTGAAGGAATAAGATAGATTATGAAGAAGTCACCTAAGGTTAATATACAATGTAAGATGGAAAATGTATTACAGAGAAGTCAGAGGAGACAAAGAGGATTAAAGGTAAAGACAGTGGATTGATCTAATGCTTCCACTTTTACTGTCAATCCCAAGTGACAGTAAAGTAAAAAAAAGAAAGAATGAGAGAATGGGACAGAATTCTAGCAACAAAATTTTGGAAGCTCAAAAAGCAGATGAGAGGGTGCCTGGGCTGCTCAGCAGGTTGAGCATCTAACTCTTGATTTTGGCTCAGGTTATGATCTCACCATTCGTGAGTTTGAGCCCTGTGTTGGGCTCTATGCTCATAGCACAGAGCCCGCTTGGGATTCTCGCTCTCTCTCTCTCTCTCTCTCTCTCTCTGCCCCTCGCCACTCTCTCTGTCTCTCTCTCTCTCTCTCTCTCTCTCAAAAAAAAAAAAAAAAAGCAGATGAAAGAGTAACAAATAGCAGCACAGTAGATCCAAGAAAACAGAGTACTAGACCAACCATGGGGAAAACCAAGAAGCAACGTGGTTAAATTTTAGAACTATCCAAAGGCCCCGGGAAAAGGTTGAACCAGTTATTGTTGGAAATCAAGGTGAAGACGGGGCTAAAATAAATAGTTGAAAGTCTATACAGGCACACATTCGCAGCCTCCCTCCCAGCTGTACATAGCCAAACACAGCCTGCCCATCCTGGCAGTAAGAGCACAAGTTTATTCTCTGGGAAGGATCAAACAGGAGGTTCCTGATTGGGCAGAGTTGAGGAGGGGAGTCTCCTACTGAAAGCCAGAGCATTAGCAATTATGCACCTGAGGCTGAGACCACAGCCCTCCTGCACCTCTCGGGAAACCATGGAGGCCAGGCATTCACCTTCAAGACCAGAAACAAGGTGTTGACTCCAAAAAGAAAAACCTGAAGATACTGATATTGAAAATCTCCAAGAGATGATCTAGTCTGATAGTCTCAAGACAATCTGCACTCACATACTCAGAGCTTCCAAGAGGCCTTTTTGTCTCTGTAAGTACATAAAAATATCCAAATATGTGGGGAAAGCCAACAAACAGGAAAGAGAAAAGCCCAGAAGAAAAAAATAGAGAAAAGGAACTTAGAAGAAGCAGAGCTGATTTGGGGAGAAAAGGACTTACAGTGCTACGATTAATATCCTCAGAGACAGAAGACCTTGAAACCACAGAACAAGGAGAGGGTCTTGGAAAAAGGAACATCCAGAAAACAAAACAAGTGATCTTGAGAGCTTAAGAACATCAGAGTAGACATGAAAAATTCCATAGAAGAATAGAAGGCAAAGTGGAAGAAAGAGGGCAAAAAGAAAGGGATGGAGAACAGAAAAGGGAAGAAAATTAGAGAATGAGTCCAGGAGTTGCAATATATACAAAAAAGGAGCTCCAGTGAAAAACGAGAGAATGGAGGAGAGAAACCATCAAAGAGAAGAGGAAGGAAGGAAGGATAGAAGGAAGCATGGAAGGAAGGAAGGAGGGGGAGGAAGGTATTGGAGTAGACAGGAGAGAAGGTGTTGGAAGAAAGGAGGGAATCTCCCAGAATTGAAGGACTTAAGTTTATAGAGTTCAAGGACCTACCAAGTATCCAACACAATGGATGAAATATCATTGTGAAATTTTAGAACATTCCCTATTAATAAAAAAAAAAAAAAGCCTACAAGTTTACAAAGATCAAAATGGCTTTGGAGTTTTCCACAGCACTATTGGAAGTTTGAAGATAACAGTGAATGCCTTCAAAATTCTGAAGGTAAGTATTACAAATCTAGAATTGGGTAACCATCCAAAGTAGCAATCAATTGGGAAAAGAGAATACAGATATTTTCAGATGTGGAGAATCTCACAATATTTACCTCCCATCTACCCCTCTCCAAGAAGCTGCTAGAAAACACATGCTGCCCCCACCCCAAAACCAGGAAATAAACCAGTAATTAAAGAAGAAATGAGACACAGGAGATGCACCGTGAAAGACAGATTCCCTGGTCAAGGAAGGGCCCAGCATGACGGTTGTTTACCAGACACAGAGGCTTCCAGGCTGCAATGGAGCACATCAAAAATCTCCAGGAAAGACTTCTCAAAAGACAAAATTGATTAAATATCTGATGTTTATGAAGGAAGATTGGACAATCATTGAAGACTATGCAATCACATTAATACATCTAAATAGAAAGCCATGCAAACAAAAAAAGCAAGATCGTTTTTACCTCCAGGAGAAACAAGAAGTTGTGTGGAATCGAAAAGTCATCGCGACTTACTACACGGTTTTCACATAGTCTGATTAATGTTAACCCCAAATACTGATCCAGCTAAAATTATGCCACAACCACCCCGAGGGGCTGGGAAAGGGAGGGAGCACAGAGATCCTCAGCAGATGAATGGTTAAAACATAATGATTAAATAGAAAAAAAAATTACAAGGTAGCAATACAAGATTAGACATTATTTAGAGACATGGAAATGAAAACCCAAATAATCAGAGCTGAAAATGATCGCCCCTGGGTGGGGGGCGGGGAGCAGGGGATGTGGAGGGGAAGGAGAGGGGCTGTTTTTCACAGCAAAGCTCGTAAAACAATTTGTGCCTGTGCATAACTTTGATTAGAATAAAATTTGAAAGATAAAATGGTAGAAACAATATCGGCCCTTACCATTCTATCAGGTTGAAAAATTGTAAAGTGCCATCTAACTAAAAGGTATTTCCTAGCTAATGAGGCACAAGAACACCTTGTACAGGTCAGTATTCATAATCTGGTTGATATTTTGAAATGTCACAGCTCTGTCATATATGCTCAATCTTCTGAATTGTTTGTGCTTATTTAGCCTAACTTGTTCCAAAATCGAGGAAACATTCATGTGCGTGCACGCGCGCGCGCGCACACACACACACACACACACACACACACACACACACACAGGAAGATCTAAGAATAGCCAAGGCAACTGAACAACACCCCGGCAGGGGACTTGCTTTGCCGGTTACTAAGATTTTACAGAAAACAATATTAATTAGGTACGGTATTGGCACAGAAGAAGTAAACCAAGAGAAACAAATAGAGGGCCCAGAAATATATCAGTATGCGAATGGAACCCTAACATGTATTTGTCACATCTCCAATGCTTGTCACACACTGTAAACAAATGCAGTTGGGGTGACTGGTTATCTAAATTGAAAAACTGACATTAAGGGTAATGTTGATCATTTTTTAAGGGCAAAAGGCTAGGAAAATAGCAACACGTTAAAATTTAAGTTTTCTATAAGCCGAAGGAGAGCTAGGTAAGAACAGAAAAGCAAACAAATCCTCACTCTGGGTGCCGTGAGGTCGCCAGACTGGGGGAAATGGGGAGAATCCAGCCAAGGACACCAATTAGAGGCCAGGACACTGGTGAGGAGAAGAGATGATGTGCATTTGAATAAAAGGAGGAGGATGCTAGAGATTGGGCCTGTGTCCAGCAGACATCTCTAAGGGATACTTGTTAAGACCCAGGGGCTGACTGATTTGGGGAAACATAGGAAAGAAGAGTCAACCGACTCCCAAGTACCTAGCCTGCAGGCTGGAAGGACGTGCCAATATCATAGCTAATAAGTCATACTGGGTTAACAACAGCTCTAGGTAGGATATAATTATTTCCATGGTGGATATGTTTAAGTCAAAGTCTGCTACAGAACTTGTAGGTGGAGTTGGGTAGTAAGCCGTGGCAAGTGCAGGTCTGGAGTTCACGAGAAAAGTGGAGCTGGAACAGGCTGAAGAAGGCCTTGGTGGATGGCATTCAGACCCCTGCTATGTGCTGCTGTTACCCTCTCGTCTGTTCCCATCATGCTCTTGTCATCATCGACTGCAGCTACTTCCTGTTTCTTCACCCAACTGTAAATCCCGGGAAGGCAGGGGCTGCATCTTGTTTTCTGCAGTATCTCTAAGGTCTGGCCCATAGCAGGCCTTTTTTTGAGAACCTGGCAAGAGGAAGATGTTCAAGGACAGAACCTTGGGGAGCACCAAAACCTATAAGACCTGCAGTAAGAGAAATCCGTCAAAGGAGCTGTCAAAACAACCACCAGAGAAAGAGAGGAACCACAGGATGTGCATTCCCAGGAGCCAAATGGAGAGATGATGTCTAGAGGCCAAGACATTCCTCTCCCAGATGGGTTTTCCGCCAGCCCCACACCAGTTCTTTCCAGAGGAGCTTTCCAGGCCCCATGGATGCCGATGAGACCAAAGATGGACACCTGACCCACGGCTATGTCTGTCCATGGCGGGGAGGTTTCGCGGGAAAATGGAGGATGAAGTCAGTACCGTGATGAGCCAAAGCCCCATGACATTTATGAGGGAGCAGGGCCTCTGGGTAAGCAGAAGAAGCTTATAGTAGCAAGAGAGGATAAAATGAAGGGAGGTAGGCTGCATCCCGGGTAACTCTCTAGTGTCCAGCCCCAGCCTCTGTAAGACCTGCCCTGACCTTAGATTATATGGGATCTCATAAACCTCCTTTATTCTTGAGCTAGTTTGAGTGGATTTCTATCTACTCAGCTCCAAATAGAACTGTCCTTATATATCTATTACACAGGTAACAATTTTAAGGGAAATCAAATGTCTACAGACTTGAGAAAATCTTTCCCTTTACTGGAGATTGTTGACAAGCCTCTGCTCATAGTAAAAATATAATCTTCGTTTGCACTTGGAACACCTCTGTTTAGAATTTTGAACTTGAAAGGAAACTTAGAATCAGGCAGCCAGGGAAGGATTTGATCGCCTGGAGCCATGTGCTATTTAGTGGCCTGGAAAGGACTTCATTGCAGAACCCCCAACTCTCAGTCCAGGGACCTTGCCAAAACTGTACCCTGTTCGGCCACCTCTAGGCTCAGGGAAACAAGTGACAATCAGCCCCATCAGTCCTCCAAAGCCAACTCTGGGAGGCAGTGCCCAAACCTAGGGGCTGATTCCTCTATCAGGAAGGTGGCTTGCAGGAATTAAAACCTGCAAAGAATGGCCAATGACGACCACATCAGAACCCAATGCTGCACAGGATTCTGTGTGTCGAAACCTTGTGTTCCTTTTGTGCGTTTTAAAAGTCACAGCTGGTGCTAACCCGAAAGCTAGCACTTTCGTGCCGAATAAAAGCAGGGCGGGATGGTGTGCTCGGGGTTCGGGACCCCTCTGAAAGGCACTCCCAGCCCTCCCAAACTGGTACAGGATGTCCGGCCCTGGTCGGCTTCCTCTTCTGCACCAGAGAGTGCCAATCGAAACACCGCCTCCTGCCAAGACTCCAGGACCCCGCTCAGATCCAGGCCCCGGGGGCAAAAAGCAGATCTCATGCCAACGTCTCCCAAGCCTGGCTCCTCCCAGGCTCTCGTCCCGGAAGTGCTCTGGCGTCTCCTTTGGAAAGGGGACATCAGCCTTCAGATGGTCCCTGACCCTCCTCCAGCCTGTCTTGCACTCTGCAGCCTGGAAAGGCTGGTTTGCAGTGTCTGGAAAAAGCATTTACTGGTTCGGTTGTGGTCTGCCCTGGCAGCCGGGCCAGCTCCTAGTGCCACATCTCCCAGTGCCACGTCATCCCCCAGCCACGCCACCGAACGTGCCCCCATTCAGGAAAGGGGGCCCGGAGGCCCACCCGTACGCTTGCCTGGTGCTGTCCTTCCCCCGGTCTTTGGACTCCAAATGTTCATTTTTGTGGAATGAATAAAAAAAAAAAAAAAAAAAAAAAAAAAGCTTGTCTGAAATTCGTTTTCCAGCAATCCTGATGGCAATGCTTGACAGGCTAAGAGGAGTTTGAATGAAGTTTTCCTGCAGGATATTTCACTGGGCTTGTGTCAGATTGGTCTGGTTTCTTAGGCCATGTGTCTTCCCAACCTTCTTAGAAAGGAGCAAGGGACTAAACCTCCCCTCTATTCTATATGTGGAAAAAAACGGAGGCCCAGAAAAGCTGCAGAGACTCACAAATGTAGGGAGAGAGCCGGGGAAGGCAGCAATGCAGGGCTAGTCTGAGAAAAGGCATGATGGTAGGTAGGGTAGACTGTTTCCGGACTTGAGGGAGTTGTGCAACTGTTAGGCATTGAGGCCACCATGGGTGGGGAATTTGGAAGGTAGAGGAACTGGTCCCTTTGCAAAATTAATTTGAGTGACCCCATTTTAACATGCACCCCAAACTCCAAGCCTGGTACTCTTATACTGAGGCTCCAAGACCTGGCACAAATGACCCCATTTTAGAAGGTTTCCCTAATTCCTCAGTCCCCATCATCCCTCCCATTTAAGACTTGCTCTCCCAACCCCAGTCTGAGCCACAGCCTTGTTCTTTACTGTTCTCAAGTTCATGGTAGCCTTCTCTCAGCTAGATTACTAGCTGCCTCTCAAAGGCAGGGATTATGCCCTAGACTTTGGAAACCCCAATCCCACTGGATTTCCTCATTTTTTGCCAAATGACGGGGTCATGAGCACAGCCCCAGGGGCAGGATCAAAGAAAACAGTCATTTGGGACTTAGGGGTAAATGGTCTTGTTTTCTGTAAGAACTGATCAGTGGGGAAAAAAAAATCAACCATCTGAAATGACTTGGTAAAGAAGTGTGGCTTCCTCTTCAAGTCATGGAAGGTGGCTGTGCTGTTAGCTTTACCCATAGAGAATGGGTCTGGGGTGAGTCCCTGGGCCACTGACCCAGGCTGACGGAACCCATAGGGAGATTTCTCTTTTTTCTGCTTCATACTTAGATGCTGTGTTCATTAGCTAGATCACGTGTACATCATGTCTCACCTAGGCTACAAGCCCCCTATAGGCAAGGATAGTTCACAATTCTTTTGGACACCATAAGACAGTGTTAGACACCTAACTAACACGCTGCTAACACTGACTGATAAACCTGAATATCCAGCCAAAAGAAGAGCCCATAACCCAAGCTGGGAAAATGAGAATGGACCATTTTCTAAGTGGAGAGGTTGAGTAGGTGGCCCATGGTAGTTCCTGCCAATCAACTGCAAGGTTACAACCATGAGTTAGGCTCCCTGTGACCAGTTCACATCCCTATGGATGCTGCCAGGTCTTTCCGGGAGCTTCTACCTATCTCCACATCATGCACAGGGATTTTCCACCCGCTCCCCTTCGGGAAGCTTCGATCTGTACCTAGGCGCATTACCCCATGATCACCAGGAACAGAATAGGAGAAGCTCCTTTGCACCTCCATGCTACAAGTGAGACCCAGAGTCAGGGCACCTTGACTTTGGTGCCATCTGTGACCTGGAGCAAGTGATTTCCTCTCCGTGTTTGTGCAACAAAGGAATCTATGAACTGATCTCTGAGGGACACTCTCGCCCCAAAAATCAAGGGTCTAGAATGGCAGGCGGCGTGTTGGTGTGGTTATTGTCTGGTTGATTTTCTTGTCCGTGTCATTGGCCCCGCGTGGCCATCTTTACCTGGAGTGAACAACACAACTAGCCCCATCAAGTCCCTTCTAACTACATGTCCTGCTCCAGGGAGGCCTGGGGTGGGCTTAGGGCTGCCCAAAGGAGGTATGAAATGACTTTGAAGTCTCTTACTTCTCTAAGAAATCCATGTCCATTTGGGGGCACCTGTGTGGCTCTGTCGGCTAAGCAT
Source organism: Herpailurus yagouaroundi (assembly GCF_014898765.1). Lineage (NCBI taxonomy): Eukaryota > Metazoa > Chordata > Mammalia > Carnivora > Felidae > Herpailurus > Herpailurus yagouaroundi. The sequence goes on along the minus strand of NW_024412397.1, from coordinate 26,400,168 downwards.
CCGACTCTTGACGTTGGCTCAGTTCATGATCTCATGGGTTGTAGGTTCGAACCCCACATCAGGCTCTGCACTCACAGCCAGGAGCCTGGGTGGGATTCTCTCTCTCCCTGTCTGCCCCTCCCCTGCTCGCTCGCTCGCTCTCTCTCAAAATAAATAAATAAACTTAAAAAAAGGAAATTCATGTAAATGTTGCATTCTTTTCTATACTATCACAAAGTTCTTTACAAGAGAAACTTTCAGCTCCCAGTCTTAGAAGAAAGTGACCTTCCAGGAAAGTATTTCATGCTAAAGTTGTCTGAGCTGAAACACCTATCTACAGGCGTTTTCACGGACACTGGAGCTTCCGGGGCTAAAAATTCATCTTTTGATCCGACCAGAACTCCCTCATCAGATATTCGTCCTTTTCTGTTAAAATGCCCATTCCCTTGGGAAGAGCCTGAAAGTTGGGCCAAACTGAGACAAGAATAAGATTCTATATTTGGGTCTGGGAAGCCAGTCACAGCAAGACTGGCTCAGGCTGTTCAGCTGAGCTGTAACTGGTGAGAACAGGGGAGGACTTTGATCAACCTAATCAGTATCATTCGGCTGTGTCCTCCCAAAAAAAGACAACTTCCTGCCGGTCCCAGACCTGGGCAGGTCTCCTGGAAAGCTGCACTCGGAGCTGGAACCACGCCTCAGCGGGACTGGGTCTAGCCGGGCACAGTGTAGACAGAGGTCATGGAAGGGCATCTCATGCAGATTGGGTGCAGGGACCAGAGTAAGGAGTGGGATGGGGATGCTCCCAGTTGTCACGAGGATGATTTATTTTTCTTTGTGTAGCCCCAGAGAGCAGAGCCCAGAGAAGTGCTCACCTGTTTTGGCTCAGGAGAGGGAAACACAGAAACCTGTGAAATGGAGGTGGGCTGCCTCAGTAGGAAATGAGGACCATCTCTCTGGTCCTGGGAGAATAGAGGCAGGAGCCTGCTGGTCACTGGGCAATGGGATCCTGTGCCAGAGTGAGATGCGTGTGGAAATATGGCTCCTAGATCCTTTGAGGAAGGCGTCGCTGCCCAGCTGTGTGGTCCTCAGACGGTCTCCAGGCTCAGCTCTTCCGGTCGCCTTGGCTTCAGGGAGCCTCCTGCCCTGGGGCTCGCGTGTGGTGATGGGGAGAGGTAGTGGCATAAAAGCTGGAACCTCCGCACCACCGCAGGATACCCTGATGGGCGGTACTCACTCCAGGGCTAGGTTGGCCAAGGCTTTGCTGGGTCTGTTCAGTATCTCCCTCCCGCCCTCCCTCTGCCCCTCAAACTCCATCTCAGCCTCTACTTCTAGAAAACCCTACGTGAGACAAAAGGATACAACACGGGATGGGTCACCCTGACATTCTAGGTGATCATACTGTCATCACTCACTTATACCTAAGTGTGATTGAATTCACTGAATTATTTACAGAGAACGAATTTATACAGGTGTAGCTTCAGAAAGCGGGGAGGGAAAACTTTGCAGGCCAAGGAAGTGAAGAGACAATGGATTGAATTGCACCCTTTAAACGGATGAATTGGGAGGTATGTGAATTATATCTCAGGAAAAACTGCTTACAATTTTTCTTTCTTTCTTCTTCTTCTTCTTCTTCTTCTTTTTTTATTTTTTTATTTTTTAAATTTTTTTTTCAACGTTTATTTATTTTTGGGACAGAGAGAGACAGAGCATGAACGGGCGAGGGGCAGAGAGAGAGGGAGACACAGAATCGGAAACAGGCTCCAGGCTCTGAGCCATCAGCCCAGAGCCCGACGCGGGGCTCGAACTCCCGGACCGCGAGATCGTGACCTGGCTGAAGTCGGACGCTTAACCGACTGCGCCACCCAGGCGCCCCCTTAC
>NW_024412397.1:26314518-26398211 GCF_014898765.1 Herpailurus yagouaroundi | reverse complement strand
TTTTTTTTTTTTTTTTTTTTTTTTTTTTTTTTTTTTTTAGAGAGACAACGGAGTCGCTCTAAGATGGCCAGTCCCTTCAGGGCTGTGCCAGGAGGCTCCAGCATTGTAGCCAGCCGCCAGGGACCAGGAACTGCAAGGACAAGGACAAGACCCTCTGCAAAGCTCTGTCCCCAGCAGGTTGGGCATGCCTGGGGCGTGGTTAGCAGCTCTGGGAGACTTCTGTAGCACCACCTTCTTCACTGTGCGTCACAGAGGGAGGAGCCCCACTGCCAACCAGATCCTAATGTGCCATTTTGTTCTCCTAGGACTGGAGTCAGCAGACTTTTCCTGTAAAGGGCCCAATAGTATGTTTTAGGTTTGATGGGCAACTACTTAACCCTGCTGCAGTAGCACAAAAGCAGTCACAGACAATAACTAAATGAATGGGCATGGCTGTGTTCCAATAAAACTTTACTTACAAAAACGAGCAATGGCCCAGATCTGCCTCAAGGACTATAGTGTGCTGACCTCTCTCCTAGACTCATGGACCAGCCCACTCGGAATCAATCCCAGGCCATGGAATAGAAAAGTCTTCTCGGTTTGAGATCCAACCACGCATCGTGGTGCTTGTGTCTTCCAGGCCTCACTGGAGAAGTGGACCCAATGGTCTATATATGTGACATAGGTTTTGGTTCAACTGGGAATAGAGACTCATAGAATATGCTTTCTGTTCACAAAGAGCCCTATTGAGTTCTGGAGACATGTGAATAAGCAAATAATTTCATTCAGTATGATAGGTGCAAGAAAACTGGGTAGATATAGAGAGGGAGAGAGAGAGAGAGGAGAGAGAGATTCATGTAAGTTTGGGCGAAAACCATCATTGGCCATTGTCACCAGGATTCAGATCGTTAATTTGGGGGCTGGGTCAGTTAGCCTTCGTGGTGGGTACCTGTAGTCCCTTCCAGCCATGATCTTTGCACATATGCAGAGGACTTGACTTTCTCACATTAATCTTGGAAGCAAGGACAAACATAATCCCAGCTTGTCACTGAGCCAGGTCCTACAGGTATTATTTTAGTGCACAAGCCACAGGGGTACGCTCCAGGAAGGGAGGGTGGTCACGGCCATTGCATGGAAAAGGCCAGGGGCTGGGTGTGGCTTTATTTCAGCTTGTGTGTGTGCTTTTCCCTCTGCTGTGCCGTGACACCAACCACGGTTGAGTGTCCTCTCTGGCTCTGTCTATGGGTGCCCTCTGGTGGCCTGTCTCTGGAAAGCCTTGGCACCTGTTAGGCAAGGAAAATAAGCAGGCAGGAAGGGGGAAGGTATGCGAATCAGTGGCAGCGATTTCTGCCAGGTTCCTCCTTTGCCAACACAAACTCAAACCTCCCCATAGGGATTTTGGTATGCCCCCAGAGCTTGCAGAAGGAATCATTTTCATCCCTATTCTGATACCCTTCATTCTTTTAATTTGGATAATTCATACCATCAAACTGCCCAAGAGACGTGGCATTCCAGACTGTTTATGGCAGAGAGGACATCCAAGATCTTCTAAAGGCACTTGGGGCCCAATGGATAAAAAAGGCAGCTGCAAATTTTCCTTGTGGGGAGCCATTTCTCCTTTGCATCTACCCCCCCTACCCCCACCCCCATCCCGTTCCCTCAATGTGTCCCACAGCTGGGGCCTCAATGGGAAAAGACAGTAGTCATCCCTCTGCAGTGGGAAAGGACCATCTTCTTCTATGTGTGAAATGAGCTAAGGAGAGCCGTTTCCGGTGGACATGCTTGTTTCAACTGCATAGTTGTTCTGGCTGGGGTTTGCACGTTTCCCACCCTCACCGAAAGATGTCCCCATGTTTTCTTTCTTGATCAGAGGGCAGGGTCTGTGACCCGTTCCTCCAAGCTATGCTGCTGCTGTCTGTGATTCTGACAGCGTCCGTCTTCGGCCAGACTGTAATGCTGGTAAAACTCAGCTTTTGTTCCAGGCCCCCTGGGTTATTATTTTTTTTTTTTTAAGACTGTTCCCCTCCCTTGAGCCTACTTTTCTAGCCTCATAACTCACCTTCCACCATCCAAAAATCCACGGGCACTGATGTTCGAGTGCCTCTCCTAGGGTGACTTGCCTTTTCCAACTATGTTTCTTTTGGACAAAGCTGTTGTTCTAAGAGTCAAAGACCTGGATTTTCTTTCCCATTCTGCCACTGATGGCCACATGACTGTGGACAAGACACTTTCTCTATACGTAATAAGGGGGAGTGGTCTAGGCCAGTGGTTCTCCACTGAGCTGCACATTAGAATCAAGCTTTTTGTAACTTGCCCTTTGAGGCCAGTGGGCTGGGAAGGGGAGGTCTCTGAGAGCCCCGTCACACTATCCCTACTATCTCCCTACATGTACGGCCAGCCCTGGATTCAGGAAATACATGTGGAAGGGCCATCGGGAGCCAAGAGAAAAGCACAGGACAGCAAGGGTTGAAGTAATTAAGGAAATGTCTCTTTTTTTTTTTTTTCAACGTTTTATTTATTTTTGGGACAGAGAGAGACAGAGCATGAACGGGGGAGGGGCAGAGAGAGAGGGAGACACAGAATCGGAAACAGGCTCCAGGCTCTGAGCCATCAGCCCAGAGCCCGACGCGGGGCTCGAACTCCCGGACCGCGAGATCGTGACCTGGCTGAAGTCGGACGCTTAACCGACTGCGCCACCCAGGCGCCCCAGGAAATGTCTTTTTATAAAGCCTCTGAGCAGAGCCCTTTCCGGGCTCCGGAACAGTGGTGTGGCCCCCATCGGATCTAGGACGACTTAGCAACAGCCAATACCAAGTTTCGCAACTGCTTCCTCCGCTAACTATTGATGGGACTTAACGCAAAAGTGCAGGGCCTGAGTCCAAACAAGTCTGGGGCTGGCTCAGCCCTAGCAACAACATGTTAACTGGTCCTGGTTCCCACCACCCCATCTTCACATTCTCATGTCTCCAAAAGCTCTAGCAAGGCCCTGTAACACACTGACTAACTGCCTGAACTCTGGATCCGGGCTACCTGGGTTCAAATCCCAGCTCTACTGCTTATTAGCTGGGCAACCTCAGACAAGTTACATAACCCCCCTGTGCCTCATTTTCTTGTCTGTAAGATGGGAATAATAATAGTGTCCACCTCTTAGGGTTGTTTTGAAAATTAAATGGCTTGGCACCTGAGCAGGGTGTGGCACTTAGCACATGCTCGATAAATGTTTCCTCTCCTTATTTAGGAAAAACCTCACACTTTAATGGAATTGAAATCTGAAGAGTTGGCTTTTCACCTCAGTTCCATCTTTATCCAGCAATACGTTCTGAGAAGGTGACCTCACTTCCCTGTGTCTAGCACCCTCTACTCCCAGATGAAGGGTGAAACTCCCTTACTCTAAAACCCTCCATGGATCCCTACTGACATCATGAGAAAGTCTCAGTTCCTTCATTTTCATGGGACACCCAAGGTGGTCATGCTAATGAGTGTCTCGATGGCATCATTGCGTGTCCCTCCTCTGCCCAGGGTCTTCCCATGGCTTCCTGTGCCGCACAGAGTACACCCAAAGGTCCTTTGCAGAGCCTGCTTGGCCCCACAATCTAGCCTCAGCCCCTACCCCTGCCCCTCTCCATCTCTGCACCCAGCTTTCTGGCCTCTTGGCTGTTCCCAAGATGCCAGCATCCACTGCTGTGGGGGCTTAACACTTGCTATTTCTTCTGCCTGGAACCCTCACTCAGATGGCCAACCCTTACTCAGGGGCTCAGCTTCTCCAGGTCTCTGTTCCAGCGTCCAGAGACAAGACAATAAATAATAAAGTGAAAGGGCTTAGGATAGAAGGGGCGGGCAAGAGACACATACACGAAACAGGACACAGCAAGATGGAGACAAAGTACGCGATCACAGCAGAAACAATTGAGTTAACTTTTCGAGACAATCTGGAGTGCTTCTAAAGCCCCAGGCAGAGAGAGATCAGGGTGAGCTCCAGTTGTGCTGGAAGATTTGAACTGTGAGAGAGGCCTTCCCTTCCCACCCTACAATAGCACGCTTCCCCATCACCCCGCTTTATGTTTCTCAACAACCCGACATCCCTAACTGACTGTATATGAGTTTTCGGTCTGTCTTCCCTTCTGAAACGTAAGTCCCGGGAAAGCAGGAAGGAACTTTGGCTCCTGCTATGTCCCCAGCACTTATACTCATGCTGGGCACATACTAAGTGTTCACTGAACAATGAAGGATGCTGGCTGCCCAGCCAGAGAAACTTGTGTCATTGCAAAGAACTTCCAGGAAGGACATGGCTTAACCTAAAGGAATGAACCTCTTTTATAGGCGATGTCAGGCATGGAGGCAGATAGGTGGGAAAATATTTTAGGAGCAGTAGGAACATTCCTTGTAGAGGTTCTCAGACTGGGACACTGGGCCAATGCCCACCCCTGAGAGGAGGCAGAGCAGGAGAGCTTAGAAAAGCCCCTTAGCTCAGCCCCCAGCTCCCCAGAGGACTGAAGCCTGAGTTTAGGCCTAATGGCTTGTCCTGTCCCAAAGGGCTCAACAAAGGAGGTGGCATTCAGGCTCACTGCACCCGGCCCTGCCCACCAGTATACCTCCCGGCACCTGGGAAGCCGCAGGAGGCTGGAGGCCACCTGGGCTCTCGCTATGTGGGCAGGACCTCTCTTTTACTTCTTACTTCTGCACTGCATTACTTGAACATGTGGTGGCTTCCAAAACGAAGTCACGTGGTTCTATGGCAGCTCTCAGGGGGGAAATACCGCCCTTTAATTGTCCTCACTACTGTTCTGAAAATAGAGTCCTTTTTATTCAAAGCTTAATTCAGTTAATGTTCCCAATATACATGAATAATCTAAAGCGTAAGCGAATTCTCTCGCAGGCTGTGATGACAACGTTCCTCCACTCTATTTAAAGACCCTTCCTGGGCAGAGCCTAGGCTCAGCTTTCCCTGAACCTACTTAAAAGTCCTCACCCCCAGGCACCGCACTGACTTCCCTCGGCCACTGTGTGTCCTGGGAAGGGCGTAAAGGGGCATCGAGAAACGGCTGCCCACATATCCAGGCTCCCACATGTGTGCCCTTTGTCCAGTCCCCAGCACCAAGCCGCTCTGGGGAGACCCAAGAAAAGACATGGGCCCCTGAGGCTTCCAGGGCTTTATGATGTTAAGGGGAGGGCAGAGGACACACGTGAAACACGACAAAGCAAGATGGAGAGTAATTGTGCAATCACAGCATTAAAAGTTGAGTTAACTTTAGGAGACAGCCTGGGAGTGCTTCTGGAGAAAGACCAGGGTGGGTTGGAGGCTTTAAGGCCCAACTCAAAGCTGAGCTCTCAAGATAGCCCTCTCCACATCTGGAGGACCTCTACTCCGAATCTGCACCTCTGTGGCAGGGGTGGGGGGGGGCCGGGTAGGGAATCAACCCATCACTACCTCCCCTTGTGATTACTTAGGTACAAGGTGAGTCATCCCCTCCGCCTGGAGGTGGAAACCTACCTGTGTGCTCCATCGTTCCCCAAACTCCTCTCCACTGTGCCACTAAGCACAGTGCGGTGGGGTTAGCTGGTCTCATGTCTGTGTCCCTCACCAGGCTTAAGGCCTTGGAAGGGGAGGACTCAGATCAGTCTGGTTCATTGCGCTATGCCCCGAGTGCAATACGGACCTAGACCCTGAAGGGCCCTCAGTCGATATTTGTTGAATGAAGGAATCTGCCCTACTAGAACGCCCTGCTATAATCTTTGTATTCCTACCTGTACTTACCACAGAGTTGGCACTCTCTGCTGGCTGAATGAAGGAATGAATGAATGGTAGACTTCACAGCAGGACTTGATAGGACTTGAACGGGGCCTTCAAGGATGAAGCAATCCAGAAAGTCCCAGGAAGAGTGGCTAATGGTTAAGGTCCCATCAGCCTCTTACTGTGGCCCAACTCCCCTGATGGGGTCTCTGGTTGGAACTGGTTAGCAATTGGATGTGGTTAACAATGAGAAAATCCACCTGGAAGTGTAATAGAGAAAGTATGCTTGCCATTGTAGACTCCTCATAAATACATATCGAATGGAATAAAATATCTCCAAGCCATCAAGTATCCCACAGCCCACAACACTGAGACATCCAAACGTCTGAATTAGGGGAAATGTGTGCAGAAGTGGAAACCCAAGCAAAAATGTCCCCCATCTGCTGGGTGAGATTCTGTAAGCTAAGATTCTATAAAAGTAAAAGGATTCTAAATCTCAGATAGGCACCGAGCCTTGTCGAGTACAAGCTATGACATTTGTTCTGAAGGCCTGTCATATACGGGATCTAGAGGCCAAAGCTGTCCCCATGCTCCTGAGCCACGAGGGGCCCAGCCCAGCTCCTCACGGCTGACACATGACCCAAGCAAGGATGAGTCAACAGAGGGGCATCTGGTGGGGGTGGGGGTGGGGGCAGGAACAGTGTCCAAAGGAGGGGAAGCACATAATTCAGAGCATGGGGGGAGGAGCCCACAGGCTCATCGATCTTGGTGAGCAGTGGGTCACCCTAGTTCCTAGAAGTGAAAAATCTCATTTCTCCCAGAGAATCCGGCCCGTGGATAGTTTGAGCCGGACTATTCCAAATGCAAGGCAGGGACTGCAAAGGGAGACATGATGTCACCCTTCCCTCCTGTCCACATGTCTTCCCCAGTAAAATGAGAAGAGAGGGAGAGAGAAGATGGTGATTAGATCCCCCCTCCCCATCCTCCAGTCTGCACCGCAGCAAAGTTCCTTCTGGTTCAGCGGGTGACGTAGCTGCTGCTGCCATGAGACCCCTTCTGGAAACTGGCTGCCAGGTTCATGCAGCCTGGGGAGCAGCTGACAACTGTCCTGGAGAGGAGTCGAGTGAGCCACTCACCTCCTGTGCCCCCGCCCCCACCTAATTGCGGGGTTCCTGGGCAGGGTCTGGGGTGGGCAATCAGGCGGGGCCACCTTCATCCCAGTCCTACGACTCTGTCCCTTCCAGGAAGGCTCCAGCGCCTGCCAGGATTTGCTGCAGAGCCGCGCCCCTGCCGGCTCAGGGACAAGACACTGCTGGCGCTGAGCCCGAGGCAACCTTTCCCCAGCCGAAAGGCCCCTCTCTCTGATGGGTGCCCAGGCTGCATCCTTGCCTTTTTCCTTAACCAGTCTGAACCTCAGTTCCTTTGCACGTACAACGGGAACGATAATAGTGGCTTCCTCTCACAACCGGGGGTCTGCCAGTGTAACCCAGGGAGACATTGGATGTGAGGTCCAGGATGAATTATCAAGGGCTCCAGGTTAATATTATTATTATTACTATTATTATTATTATTATTATTACCTCTGCTCAACTGACGAAGGAAGGGGTAGGGACATCAGACAGGCCTGTGGTGACCAGGGTGAGGCGGGCTGGGCTCTCTTTGCCCTCTTTCAGCACACAGGGTCTGCACGCAGGGCCGCAGGAAGCAGGCCTGGGTCCAGCACTAGGAGAGCAGAAGGGCCTCAACTAGGGATCACCATGGGGTTGGCGAGGGGCCTTTCAGGGGCCTAGGCAGGTGGCTGTGGGATCACAAGGCCATTTGGAGCTTTCTACTTGCTCCCAGACTATGTCAGGATGGGCGCGGCGGCAGAGGACGCTTCCCGGTGTTGCCGGAACAGCATGAGCTCCCCGGGAAAAATGGCAGGTGCGCCGAGGCCCCTTGGGTCTGCTAGACTCCCCCTCGGCGAGCATTAGAGCCATCTGCAGTGGCGGAAGACACGCCGCCTGGAGCAGAAGGTTGGTGAGGTCCCTGGGGACTGGCAAGGATTCCGGCACTGCTGGGAATGCAGGCCGAGAATGGGAGGAGTCTCCAGCTCCCAAGGTGATTCCAGGCCCGCCCCCCGCCCCGGGACAGCTGCCATCCAGGACGTGGTGGGAGGTGGGAGGAGAGCGGGCAATTGCTGGGAGCCCGAGAAATGGGACCTTCCCCCCAGCTGAGGGTCGGGAAGGCCTTTGCGAGGAGTTGGCGCGTCCTAAGAGCTGGCACTGAGCAGAGGCTCGGTCCTCGGGCTGGATGGGCGGTCTTGACCCAGCCCCTCCTTGAAAATTACAAGCAAGTAATTTTGAACTTTTCACTCGTGCATTTTCTCATCTGTAAAATGGGGGGGGGGGGGGACACAGCGGGCCACGAAATGGCTATGACAGTGGAATGTGATGGCGCACACAGCGCGGAGCAAAGTCAGCCGCCATTAGTTCTCTATGAATCGGACAGGTGGCCAGAGCCGCGCAGGTGGCGGGGAAGGCGACGCACCTTACTACTGCGCAGACCAACTTTGCCCACCGGTTAGGTCTGAGGAGCTCAAAATCTCCTTTTAAATAACCAAGTAAGTTTCTATTTAAAGTATGCTTTTATTTTTTTTAATATCTATTTATTTATTTTGAGAGAGACAGCAGGAGGGGGGGAGGAGCAGAGGGAGGGAGAGAGAGAGAGAGAGAGAGAGAGAGAGAGAGAGAATCCCAAGTGGGTTCCTTGCTGTCAGCACAGAGCCCCATATGGGGCTCGACCTCACAAACCCCTGAGATCATGACCTGAGTCAAAATCAAGAGTCCCATGTTTAACCTACGGAGCCACCCAGGAGCCCCTAAAGTACCCTTTAGAAAAAATGTTTTGTAAAATGAAAATCCCTTTTTAATAAGTGAAAAATCTGTCTCCCCATCCCTGCTTCCCAGTCTGTGGTGAAGTTATTTCACCGTGTACTAAGCCTGTAGGAAGAGATCAGGTAGTTTCTGCCCTCGAGGAGTTTGCAAGTAACAAGGGGAAGTGCCCAGTCCTGCGCGGGAGGGAGGAGGAGGTCAGGAAGTTCAGCCCCTCCCTCAAATACCTCCAGGGCACTGCCGAGGATGGCTTCCTCCCCCAACCACAGACCCCATGGTGTTAGGCAGACCCAATTCTGCTATGATCAAGGGCAAATGAGCCACTACTAAGATGGGCAAGGTACCCCCAGCTGGGAATGAGCCTAAGAGGTCTCCGAGAAATTCCAAGACCCCAGAGCAGAACTGCCCTAACCAGCGGAATTTAAAATTAACAGCCCAGCTGCAAAGAGACTATTAGTTCTGGGCTCCCAGGGAAATGGCCTGTGTAGAGCTGACCTTGTCTGACCCTCACCCCTCTTGCTGTGGACCAGAACCACAGAAAACATTAACCCTCAGTCCACCAAACTCCTGTTCTTCAGCAGAAGGCATTGAGCTCCTTGTGTGGGGTCAGTAGTAGGGGGTGCAGTATGTCCCAGCAATCATTGATGGAGCTAAGCCCACTACGTGAGGTGGCTCATCGTGCTATGGGACAGATTCTTGCGTTATCCCCACTTGACAGATGAGGAAACCAGCTTAGCGAGGTTTAGTAACCTATCCAGTGATCACACAGCTAAAATGAAGCAAGCAGGCGATGTTTGTCAGAGCTGGGCACCAAAACCTGGGGTTTTTTAAATAGTTATTTTGAAAGAGAGAGAGAGAGAGAGAGAGACAGAGACAGAGACAGAGCTCGAGGTGGGGAGGGGCAGAGAGAGAGGGAGACCCAGAATCCGAAGCAGGCTCCAGGCTCTGAGCTGTCAGCCCAGAGCCCGACACGAGGCTCGAACTCACAAACTGTGAGATCATGACCTGAGCTGAAGTCGGTCGGTTAACCGACTGAGCCACCCAGGTACCCCCAAAACCCGTGTTTTTAACCACTGCCTCTGCCGATGCCCAACCCAGTGCCGTGTTTTAAGAAGCCCTCGTGGGGCTCGGACACATCTCTTTACAACTTCTGGGTCAGAATAGGAGAACTGTAGATTGTATACGAGAGGGCTGGAAACTCAGCCTGAGAGGTGTATCTGATCAGGAAATATGTTTTGTTGGGCCCAAAAGGATTGTTTTTAAAATTAAAAAAAAAATTTAATTTAAATATCAGCGCGCCATGTATTCTATGCCTTCCGTCTGATTCTTATGCTATTTCATTGTCCGCCTGGCCCCGGCAAGCACTGGGTCTGTTACCCCTGGTAAAGCCCATCTCACCATGGGCCAGAGTAAGATGAGCTTTACCAGAGCTCGGCTATGACTTCACGCTGGTGCCTTAGGACCTTTCTTTTCTGAAGGCGTTTCACCGTCTTACCCTCAGAAGGTACTTTGGGTCTCACCCGCCGTGAGAATTAGGACCAAGGAGCCTGCTGAACTTGTATGACTCTCATTCTTCCCCTGCTCCACCAACTTTGTCTCTCCGCCTACCCACCCTGCAAAGGACTCTACAGTCCTAGACAGGCCAGCCTGTGTCCCCAGGGCCAGAACCCCACTGAGCGTGGGCAGCTCCAAGGGGAGCCAGGCTGTCAGCACTAATCCCACACAGTCCTCACCGGACGCTGTAGGCCACAGGCCTGGCATTGACTGAGGCCTCTGGGCGCAAGGCTGGGTCACTGCCACTTGGCCCTAGGAGTGCTAACCCAAGGCAGCTCCCATCCCAGATCTGCCTTAAGACAGTGCCAGTTGTAGCAGAGGTGAGGCCTCCAGGTCCAAGAGAAGGGGTGGCGGGTCCCCTGGGTGTCCTAAGGGCTATGGGCACCTCTTTGTTTACATGTTGCTGGACTAAATCTTCAGCAGCCTTGTTTCTGGACACCAGGAAACAACTTTCTGATGGGAAAACCACTGGGGAGAAAAAGGGTGTGTGTGTGTGTGTGTGTGTGTGTGTGTGTGTGTGTGTGTGTGTGTTGGGGTCGGGTGTAGAAGGAAGGGAAGAGGGAGGGAAGAAGAAAGGAAGAAAACAAAACAAGAGAAAACAGCCCAATTCAAAAGGCATGTGGTTTTCTTCTTGTGGTTAGATGCAAGGGCTTGGTGGTTTAAGTAAAGCTCTGAGCCCAGATTGTGGGACAGTTAAACGCTGGGTGGGGCTGGGGCAAGTCCTGAGAACAAAGAGTCTATTGAGGTCACCCTGCCCCGGGAGGGTTGGGGGCAGAGGCAGGAAGTGGGAGGGGGCCACCTCCACTCACCTTCGGGAACCACCCCTGGGCACAGACTTCTGGTCTACCCAAAAAGCCACCGGGCAGGACTCACACAGGAGCGCTTCTCATTCTGAGAAGGGCAACTGCCAGATGCAATGCTGTACCGGGGAAGTTTCCGAAAGAATTTCACCCCATATGAGCTCCAGCCTTGGGTTTCAGAAAATGAAGTCTCCGTAGAGAAAGCCCTGGGTTGGGGATACGGGTTTTAATTCTGGTACAGTCACTAACTGACTCAGGGCTTGGACCAGGTCACTTACAGCTCCAACATTACAAGATTCTAGACCCTTTTCTTCTTACTTCTGGGGCTTAGCAACATCAAGTTCATATGGCATGTATTCACCTAGCTCTCCTAAGGGTTCTCTATTCACTCACTTAATCCCTGCAAGTCTGTGAAGTGGGTCCCATGACTACTACCCTTTAACAGATGAGGAAACTGAGGTGGAGGGATTGGGTGACTCCCCAAGGCACAGACCCTGTAGCCCATCTCTCTCCTCTAGCTACCAACCTCCTACCCCCAGTATGCACACACACATGCAGCAAACAATACTTACAGGGCGCCTGGGTGGCTCAGTCAGTTAAGCTGTCAGCACTGAGTCCAATGTGGGGCTCAATCTCATGAACTGAGATGATGACCTGAGCTGAAATCAAGAGTCAGATGCTTAACGGACTGAGCCACCCAGGCACCCCTGGAAACTTCTTTGAAATGTCTATGTAAGGATAATCCCAGAGCTAGCATCAGCTCAACCAGGGTAGGGTCTACCCCCTACCACTCCCTCATGCCTTACCCCTTCACAGAGCCCGTTAAAAACCAACAGGGTCCTCGGAGGGGATCTAAGACCCCACACAGCAGCACAGTTGGTGGAAAGAACTTTGGAGTCCCAAAGGCCAGTGATTTGGAGCCCATCACTTACGCTTTCTGAAATACCCGGGGAGTCCAAGCACGATGCTTGAGCCTTTTTTGCTTTGTGTTGTTTTTTTACAGTTGCTGAGGATCACTGAAGATGTGAAAATTCCAGATCATTTCTTTTCTTCTTGAATATTTTTTAGAGCATGGGGCGCCTGGGTGGTTTGGTCAGTTAAGCATCAGTTGTGGGAGACCGTTGTGCTGTCCCCACACGTGCATTGCCTCCCCCAGAAGCAACATCCCCCACCACGGGGGAACACTTGTCACAACTTTTGAACCTACACTGACATGTCACTATCGGCCAATGTCCCTAGTTTCCATTAGGGCTCACTCTCGGTGCTGTACATTCTATGGGTTTTGATAAATGTATGTGGGTTTTGATAAATGTATAATGGCATGTATCATCATTATGGTGTCACACACAATAGATTTACTGCTCTGAAAATCCCTCATGCTCCAGCTCTCCCATCACCCTCGCCCCCCACCCCCTGGCAACTGATCTTTTTACTGTTTCCATCATCTGAGTTTCTTCAAAATGTCCAGCGATTAGACTCATACAGTATGTGGCCATTTCAGACTGGCCTCTTTCACTTAGTAATATGCGTTTAAGGTTCCTTCATGTCTTTTCATGGCTTGTCAGCTCATTTCTTTTTAGTGCTGAGTAATATTCCATTGTCTGGATGTACCACAGTTTATTTATCCATCCGCCTACTGAAGAACATTTTGGTTTCTTCCAAGTTTTGGCAATGATACCTGCCTAAATGGCCATAGTATTTGCATTCCCACCAGGAAACAATGAGAGAGTTCCTTTGCTCCATATCCTGAACAACATTTAGTGTTGTCAGTGTTCTGGATTTTGGCCATTCTAACAGATGTGTAGGGATATCTCGCTGTGGTTTTTAATTTGAATTTCCCCAATGGCTTATGATGTGGAACATCTTTTCATATGCTTATTTGCCATCAGTATATCTTGTTTGGTGAAGTGTCTGTTCATGTCTTTTGTCTATTTCTTAGACAAAATTGGGCTTGGATTAATTAATTTGGGTTTCTTATTACTGCCTTTAAATTGCTTGATATATTTGGATCCTTTGTCAGATATGCCTTTGCCAAGTATTTTCTCCCAGTCTGTGACTTGTCTTCTCATTCTTTTGACAGTATCTTACACAGAGCTGAAGTAATCAACCGTAATGAAGTCCAGTTTATCAGTTGTTTCTTTCGTGGGTTGTGAAACATACCTGGGATAAGTCCCAGTTGGTCATGGTGTATATTTGTTTTTATAAATTGTTGGATTTCTGTAATATTTTTGAGAATTTTTGCATCTATGTTCATGAGAGATATTGGTCTATAGTTGTTGTTTGTTAGTTTGTTTCTTGTAACATCTTTGTCTGCTTTTGGTATTAAGATAATGTTGACCTCATAGAGTGAGTTAGGGAGTGTTCCTTTGCTTCTTTCTTCTGGAAGAAATTATAGAATGTTGGTATAATTCCTTCCTTGGGTTCGTGAAGAATTCACCAGTGAGTCCATCTGGGCCTTGTGCATTCTTTTTTGGAAGCTTACTTATTAATGACTCAATTTTTTATCAATTAATTTTTGATTCTAATATATTGTCTTTTTCTTCTTGCATGCTTTAGAAGATTGTGTCTTTCAAGGAATTAGTCCATTTCATCTAGGTTATCAAATCTGTGAGCATGGAATTATTCATAGTATTCTTTAGTATCTTTTTAATACCCATGAGATCTGTAGTGATGTCCCCTCTTTTATTTTTGGTTTTAGTTTTTGTGTCTGTGTCTTCTATTTTTATCTTAGTTAGTCTAGCTAGCAGTTTATTGGTTTTATTGATCTTTTCAGAGAAACAGGCTAGTCTTGTCTTCATTGATTTTCTCTATTGATACCCCATTTTCAATTTCATTGATGTCTGTTCTAATTCTTATTACTTCTTTTCTTCTCATTTCCTCTCTCTTCTATTTCTTCTTTTCTACTTTGGATTTAATTTGCTCTTCTTTTTCTAGTTTCCTAAGTTAGAAGCTTAGATTGTTCATTTTAGATCTTTCTTCAATACTCTAAATACTCTAGTATATTATTCATTACTACAAATTTCCCAATAAACGTTGCTTTCACTCTATCCCACAAAATGTGTAAGTTGTCTTTGCATTTTTTAGTTCAACATATTTTTTAAATTTCTCTTGATGATTTCTTCTTTGACCCATCTGTTGTTTAATCTCCATTGTTTTGGAACTTTCCAGCTACCTTTCTGTTACTGATTTCTAGTTTAATCCCATCGTGGTCTGAGAGCAGATACAGGAGTTCTTTTTTTTTTTTTTTTTTAACTTTATTTATTTATTTAAAGTCAGCTCTACGCACAACATGGGGCTTGAACCCACGACCCCGATATAACATTCGGTTGGTTCAATTGGTTCACGTGCTCCACCAACTGAACCAACCAGGTGCTCCCAGTCATATGATTTCTACTATTTTAAATGTGTGAAGTTCTGTTTTCTGGCCCCGAATGGGATCTATCTTGGGGACTGTTTATGTGAGCTTGAGAGTATGTGTATTCTGCTGCTGTTGGATGAAATAGTCAATATATGTCAATTATACCTGGCTGGTTGGTGGTGCTATTGATTTCGACTATGTCCTTACTGATTTTCTGCCTACTGGCTATGTCCATCTCTGATAGAGAGGTGTTGAAGTCTCCACTAATAATAGTGGATTCATCTTTTTTTGGCATTTATCCTGCTAGTGTTTTCTGAGCTTCCTGGATTTCTCCTTGCAGCTCTATCAGTTTTTCCTCATGTATTTTGACACTATTGTTAGGCTCATACACATTATAGGGTATTATACCTTCTTGGGAAGCTGAGTTGTTTATCATTATGAAATGCCAATGTTAGTATGGTGTCTCTTTCTTCATCCCTTTACTTTGATGCACATTTATATTTGAAGTGGGTTTCATGTAGATGACATATAGTTGAGTCTTGTTTTTTAACCCACTCTGATAATCTCTGTCTTTTCACTGGTGCATTAAAACCACTGATGTTTAAAGTGATTATTTATATAGTTAGATTAGGGGCACTTGGGTGGCTGAGTCGGTTGAGCGTCCGATTTCGGCTCAGGTCATGATCTCACAGCTAGTGAGTTCAAGCCCCGTGTCAGGCTCTGTGCTGACAGCTCGGAGCCTGGAGCCTGCCTCGGATTCCGTGTCTCCCTCTCTCTCTGCCCCTCACCCACTCCATCCTGTCCCTGTCTTTCTCAAAAATAAATAAACATTATATAGTCAGATTAATGTCTATTGTATTTTCTTTTTACTGTTTTCTTTTGGTTGTCTTTTGTTCCTATTTTTTCTTCCTCCCTTTTTCTGCCTTTGTGGTTTTAACTGAATAGTTTATATGATTCCATTATCTCTCCTTCATTAATATACAGGCTGTACTTCATTTTTTAACTTGTTTAAGTGGTTGCCCTAAAGTATGCAGTATACATTTACAACGAAAGTCCATTTTTAAATAACATTAAACTGCTTCACAGGCAGTGCAAGTACCTTATAATAATATATATATTAATATATAATATATAATATATATTCAAATGCATTGCTATTATTATTTTGAATAGCTGTTAGCTGAGCCTCGTAATTAAGAATAAGAAAAATAAAAATGCTTACTTCACCTGCACTTATCCCTCCTCCCGTGCTTTTCCTTTCTTAATGTAGATCTGAGTTTCTGACCTATGATTTCTCTTCTTTCTGCAGAACTTCTTTTAACACTTCTTGCAAGGCAGGTCCACTAGCAACAGGTTCCCTCCTTTTTTGATTTTGTCCAAAGTCTTTATTTCCTCTTCACTTCTGAAGGCTAATTGTGCAGGGTACAGAATTCTAGACAGGTAGCTTTTTGTCTCCCAACACATTAAATATGTGATTCCACTCTCTTCTTACTTGCATGGTCTCTGAGGAGAAGTTGAATTAATTTTTATCTTTGCTCCCTATAGGTAGGGTGTTTCCCCCCACGCCCACACTGACTTCTTTCTTTCAGGATTGTTTCTCTGTTTTTGATTTTCAACGGTCTGAATATTATATTCAGACCTGGGTGTACGTTTGGTTTGTTTTGGTTTGGGCATGTTTACTGCTGGGGTTCTCTGAGCTTTCTGGGTGTGTAATTTGGGGTCCCAACATGGACTTGGGGAAATCCTCTGTCATTATTGCTTTAAGTATTCCTTTCGTCCCTTCTCTTTCCTCTCTTTCTGGTAAATCCTATTGTATTGTATGTACACCTTTTATGGTTGTCACACAGCTCTTGGATATCCTGTTTTATTTCTTCAGTTTGTTCTGCTTGCTTTGCTATTTTGGAAGTTGCTATTGACATAGCCTCAAGCTCATAGGTTCTTTCCTCCGCCATGGCTGGTCTACTAATCAGCCCGTTAAAGGCATTCTTCATTTCAGTTACAGGATTTTTCATCTCTAGCATTTATCGCTTATTCTTTCTTAGAACTTCCATTTTTCTGCTTACACTGACCAGACCTAACTATGGCAAGGATATTGGAATTATCAGACCAGAAATTTAAAGCAACTATGATTAATATGCTAAGGGCTCTAACAGATGAAGTACACAGATGTAGAGCATCTCGTGTTTCTGTAGGGCCCTCTCCCACATCCTCCAAATCAGACTGCACCCTGTTCTCTACCCTCCATCCTCAATCACAAAGCCAGACCAATACCATGAAGCACAGCAGGGCTGCTCGGGTATTCATCATCCCAAACTTCTGCAGCTTTAAGGCAGAACATAACTTCCATAAAAGAGGAAAGGCTGTCCTTCTAGAATTAAATATATCCGATATACTTCTAGAATTAAATATATCTCCCTCACTTAAGGTTTCTACTCCTAATTTCCTTCTGTCAACACCTTCCATTCTAATGCCTCCCAAGTAGCCATCGTGACCCTACCCTGACTTTCAGACTTCAAATTAGCAGATTAAAGTTTATTGAATGCCCATGCCCATAAGCAAGGAGCCTTTGGAAGATACCCAGCACTTCTGTGTTGTTTGTATGCTGGAAGAGATAGAGAACATGAGTTTGTAACTCTGTTTTCATTCCATCTCAATAATAAAAATGTCAAGCATTTTCCACAATTCTGCCACTACTTAAGACACAACCATGTGGAGCAATGTGGTCTCTACCTCCAAGGAACTCACAAACGAACAGAGACTTAGTAGCTGATACAAAGTCCCACAAGTTAAGGCTCACGTAACCCTCTGGGTTTCTACTAACAGTCATCCCTCTAGGAGGCACCAAAAATAAATAAATATTATTTCGTAGATGGAAGGGTGGATAGATACATAAATACAGGGGCGCCTGGGTGGCTCAGTCAGGGGAGCGTCCGACTCTTGATTTTGGCTCAGGTGATGATCCCGGGGTTGTGGGATCAAGCCCCACATCGGGCCTTGCGCTGAGCATGGAGTGCGCCTAAGGTTCTCTCTCTCTTTGCCCCTCTCCCCTGCTTACAGTTGCGTGCTTTCACTGTCACTCTCTAAAAATAAAAAAATTAATAAAATAAAAAATGTTTAAAGATACATAGTTTTGTATGTATACGTACATACATAGCTGAACATATGGATGAATGTTCCTGTCTCTATTAAACCCATGACGACCCCACATTTACCAAGGAGGCATATAGAAGTGGCCTCAAAAATTGAATCCAGAAAGTAACTGAAAACGATCAGCATGGTAGAAATAGGCCATTACTAACCATTGCCTAATGATGGCACTGCAGCGTTAGAATTACATAAGGCGCTTTCAAAGTTGCAGGGATGACCCTCAGACTCCATCCCTGGAGATTCTGATTCAGTGAGGAGATAAACCTAGGTATCTGTATTTTTTTAAGTTTCTGGGATTTTTTTGATTCACAGCTGAGTTCGAGAACCATGGGGACAGATCCCCAGATCTAGCAGGTAAGAGTCAGGCAGCCATAGATCCAGGCAAAGAGTCAACACAGGGAAGACAGAAAACCCGTTGAGAAGACACAGCTAAGGCAGAAAACAGGGCTCTTTGCGTACCTTCAATTATAGGTGCAGTTGGCTTCAAGTCTGCAATAGACCTCAGTTTTCCAGCAGGTGCTAAGAGAGTTGTATATCACTCTTATTAAAGTAACACGGCTCTGAGAATATTTAAGGCTAACATCACACGGTTCACCCATGGTTGTCAATCAGATCTCGCGGTGTAACTCCCTCTGTGAAGAAATGAAGCTATGGAAGAGAGAGAAAGCACCTCAATATTTGCACGGTGAAAAGTATTATTTTTCTACTGTGGAAATGTGAGCTTGTCACTACAATGATTATCTTTTCCATTAAACCCTAAAAGGTTGGCACTGTTGAGCAAAATCAGCTTAATTCATCATTATCTTGTCACTGGCATGTCCCGAGGTCATCAAACATTGGTGAAAGCTTCCCTCTGGTTTTTCTTCACTGGCGTTTTTCACTGTCCTAGCTCCATAAAACCCAGTCCACAGCAGCCAGCCAGGAACCGTCTCCTGAGAAACATGCATGCCCTTCAATTTCACCTGAGAACATCCAACATCTAGAAGCCACTGGCTTTATCTTCAGGGAGCCAAAATTCAGTCTGGCCAAGGTAAACAACAAATTAGATTTTTGAGTTCAAGACACAACAGGGGGCAATGTGAACCTTTAAGAAACCCTATTAGGCTGAAACTGAACTCTTCCCCCTGCTGATTAGAACACGATCGTTCCCATCGACAAAGGAACTCACGCCTTACAAAAGAGTTATCCTCCAGGCTCCTGGAAACGTGGAGCTTTTCCTCACTTCTTGGGAGCAGGGCTGTTGCACGAAATTAGGCACACCTGGATGCCTTCATGGACCATGTTCATATGCTGAAGTCTTCTACTGCGTTGAGCCCTTGAAAGTCACAAAATTGCATCTGGCTAAATAGTCTCCAAGGTAAGAATTATTGAGTGACGTGAACCTAATTTGTCCCTGTTTTCCCGAGGCATAGTGCATGTGACACAGACCTTGTGCCTCTTTGGATTACTGTTCCTGGCTTCCTTCCCCCAGGTTCTGCTTGTCTCCTGAACCATGTTGCTGCCACTGCTTTTAACAACCTCCCCAAGGTGGCAAGAACCCAAGAGAGTCCCCAGGCTGCATGGCCAGCATGGACCGTGTATCATACTGAGGTACGGAGGCATTTCTAGATTTGGGTAACGTGCTACACCCAGACCATGGCATCTGGCTCCCTGAGCAGCTGCCATGGAGGCAAATAACGCAGGGGGCTGAGCATCCATTAGGAAATGGAAGGTGGAAGGGAGCCGCCTGACAAATGTCTCCTCATGTCTCCCTTCTGTGGACTACCCTGAGGACTAGTTCCTCTTTGAAATCCTTTTGGAGACAATCCAACGTGCAGCATTAATGTGCATGCCAACTGAGTTGTACGTCTTTTTTGTGGCTTGTTGTGAAGCAACAGCCAGTATGGTCACATATTGCAGAGTTTCATACGCTCCTTGGCTCACTTTCCATTTTCTTCACCCTCATCTCACTGGTCTCACACTTTGCAAATGTCACATCAGCAATTTTAGCCCTCGGTGAAAGCTCTGCTTTCTACAAGATGCAGGTGAAACAATTGTCCAAGAGTAGTTCTAGGAAGCAATTTTCAAGATGGAATTAGGGGGTGGATGGGGCGCCTGTCTAAAGGTAAATGGTACTCCACCACTAGAGGTACACGGAATG
Organism: Herpailurus yagouaroundi; assembly: GCF_014898765.1. NCBI lineage: Eukaryota > Metazoa > Chordata > Mammalia > Carnivora > Felidae > Herpailurus > Herpailurus yagouaroundi. Next base: position 26,378,629 of record NW_024412397.1, on the reverse strand, counting down.
GGAATAATCCATTGGCATTTGGTAGACTCATGAACTCTTCAACTTTCATTGCAGTTAGTAGGGATAGAACGCAGATGGAAGGAGGTCAAGGCATTGGGAGCACAAGGGGTCATGGCACTCAATCATCATAGGAACAACAATAATTACAAGGATTGTGGGTTAGGGTGGGTACTAACGGCATCATTAAAGATACATAAATAACAGCTCAGGGAAGTCAATTTAAGGCATGATTTAAAATCCAGATACCCTCTATGGTAGTATTAAAGGAAATCTTTATTTCCTGCAGCCTCGGGAAGGACTCTGCTAAAAACCAGGGCAAGGCTCTGATTCTAGGGGGTCCAGAGCTGCCATGAAGTTGAAATGCAGAACCTCGGTGAATATTCTACGTCAAGTCAGAGCCCTGATAGGGAAGTGGAGGACTCTGAGATCTGGGATAGACACATTTGGGTGAAGGAACCTGAGCATCTCGAAACTCTGAGTTCCCTTATGCCGTCCTTCCCAAAGAGGCAGCACCTTCCCCCTCGCCAGAGAAGACTAGCCTCTACTTGCCTGGAGGATGTGCAGTGCTCTCGCCTGAAGCAGCTTCTCCACAAGATGCTGCTTGTCCTCCTGAAGACAAGCTTGTCCTCCACTAGCCGTCCTTGTCTCCAGGCTGACAACCGAAGTCAGGTCTCAGCGAGAGCAGATGGAGAAGCAGAAACCCTGTTTCAGGAAGGAATGGTCTAGATAGGTAAGAAATTACAAAGCCAGCGAGAACTTGGGAGCATAAATGGAAGCGAACGTTGGGGATGCTAGCCGAGGGTAGCAGCATACACAGCTGGACAGAGGGGAACTCACTGACACGGGATAATTCATTTATGATTCGCACTTTACTTTGTGTCAAGAAACACCTGTGTAACTCGCGGGGCTGGCTATTTGAAGCCTGGACTCCACAAGGGGACACAGTGACCAGAATGAGATGCCAGAATCACCTTGGCATCGTGTTAAAGAAGAGATCAGAAGACTTAGGGAAGTGGGAACATTAAACGTGGGTCTACCGTGTATGGTCCAAGAACCTATCACTCAGATGACAGAGTCTTTTCTAAGTCAGTAAAAAATCACACTGACGACGAAGAGATGAGCATTTTGGAGAAGTTCAGTGGGGGCTTTCAGAGGCCCAATGAACATGATTGCTTGATAGGCAGGAAGTTGAAGTGATAGTCAGGGTTTCTTGATCCAGAGGGATCCATGGCAGTAAATTAATAGATTATTGTGTCCTGGGGGTGAGACAGATGGGCAACCATTAGAATGTTGTATTTAGTGCTCGCTTTGGCAGCACATATACTAGAATGTTGTATTTATACACACAGAAAAATATCTAGATTTCCTAAGTAGCAGGCTGAAATTAACCACTGGGAGACAAATTGTGGCCTTCACCTCTTGACCAATTCACAGACACAGACCCCATGGTGAAGGGAATTCCAGGACCCTGAATCCTGACCAAAGTCAGCCTCACAGAGGACCCAGTGCATCTGCAAACCCACCCTGTGGTTATTTGCCCAGTTCCCAAGTATGTAGTTAGGACAGATCCACTTAGCATATGGTTAGCACTGAGACCCCCTCACAGTATTAGCCTGATGTGTGGAATAAGGGTCACTATGGTAGAAAGGGCCAGGTAGAAGCCCTGAAATTTCCCTAACTCCACAGCAGCCCCCAAGGTGAATGAGAAGCAATATGACATTTCTGGAGAAATCTCAGAGATTAACACCGTCATCAAAGATTTGAAAGATGAGGAAGGTGGTCCCCATTTTATTCTCATCTAATTCACCCTTGGCGGTGGACTATTGTAAGATTAACTCCATTTTCAGCCGCGGGCTGAATATGGATCTTTACTGGGGCAGATCAACACAGCGCCTGGCAATCTATCAGCAGGGAGAATCAAAGGAAGTTTATCTTTAATTAGCAGGAACAGCAATACATACTCACTGTCTTGCCTCGGGGCTATGTTAACTCTCTTGCTTTCTGTCATGATATAGCAGAACATCATGCTGATCCACTGTATTGGTGACACTATGGTAATTGGAACCGGTGAGCAGGAATTGGCAAGTATCCCAAACGCACTGAGACACCTGCATGGGAGAAAGTAGGAGATAAACTCCACAAAGAGGCAGAAGCATGCCACATTGGTGAGTTTTATAGCGTTGCACTTGTCTGGGATGTGTGGGGATATCCCCCCAAGGGAAAGAACAAGCTGCTGCACTCTGCATCTTATAGCACTAGGGCAGAGGCAGAATGCCTGGGAGTGTCTCTGGATTTTGAAGGCAATGTAGTCTAAACTTCTGTTCCATTTCTCTGATGACTCAGAAAACCACCAGTTTTGAATGGGGAGCAAGTCCAAGTTGTGGTTCCAAGCTCTCTGTTGCCTGGGCCATGGGACCAACAGATCTAAAGATGCCTTGGGGTATCTGCGCTGGATAAAGATGTGCGGTCCTCAATAGAAGAGACATAGCACAGAGCCTACAGATTCTGGAACGAGGCCATGCATTACGGTAGAGATCTATACTGTTTGAGAAGCAGCTACTGGACCCTAACCGAGACTCGGTAGCCAACCACGAGACACCCCGTTACTATTCAGTCTGATTTCCCCTTGTGAACTGGGCTGTTATCTAATCTACAAAGACATAAGTTTGGACATACACGCCAGCAATCGATCATGCAATGGAAGTGGTATATTTGAGTGTAGGCTTTAGCACATTCCGAACGGTGAAGTGAATGATATAAACAGCCACCTGGGCTCTCATTTCACTTACCTCTGCCACACTGTTGACTCTCCCTCAATCCCTACTTATAGATACCGTGTAGGTACCCTCTTCCTTACTGAACTCCGTGTTGGTTCACAGAATAGGATTGCCCCTGTATTGTTGCCCAAATTAAGAGAAGCCCCTTAAAGGTGACAGTAAAATGTAGTTCTTCTAGTGGAGCAAGCTGGAACCAGTGCACTTGGTCGCCCACTTTATGTGGGCAGAATGGTGGCCTGAGGCATAGATGTACTACCGTCTTTGCGGTGTTAGATGGCCTGGCTAGCTGCCAGGGGCCTGGAAGGAACAGAGTGGAAAATCAGAGACAAGGAAATCTGGGGATGGACCAGTGGACACGCGTACCCAAGTGCATGCGTGACCCTTTGGGTCTCACGTTAGTGCCTGAGGGCATGTACCCACGGGGTGGGGGGGGGGGGGTGTTAATCAGCAGCTACAAAGGATGGCCCATCTCCAGCGTGTCACCCAACCTCTGTCCTCAGATATCTCAGTGTTTGTTCAATGTGTCTGTGAACAGAGGGGTCAAAGTGCCAAGGATGTAGGTTACACAAGGGTCCAAAACCAGGGGCTCCCTTTCCCAAGGCTGACTTCCTTGTGATTGCTGATTGCCCAGTGTGCCAACACAAAGGCCAACGCTGAATCCTTGAAGTGGCATCGTTTATTGTATAGACCAGCGGGCCCCATGGGGCAGGGCAGGTACAACAATTTGTGAAGAGGAAATGAGTGACTGAATGAATGAATGCGGGAACTAAATGTGTGAGTCAGAGAGTGAAAGACTCACATGAGTTCGGGAAGACCAGTACAGCCCCTTCGGTCTCCTTTCCCCTGTTCCTCAGTCCACGCCCTAGGGCAGAGCCTTAAATGGACCATCCTCGGCCCTGTTCAGATACAACCTCATCTGCAATCTCGCTCTTGCAGGGCCTTTCTTCCAGGCGTAAGGCATCTCCCTGTCCGGGTAAAACACCCTGACGGATATTATTTCATTTCATCCTTACCGCAATCTCTCTTGAGAGGGAGATGTGACAGAAAGACAGTGCTCACAACGTCCGTTTTCTCTTCTTCTTGGGCACAGGACTAAACCACATTCCCCAGCCCCCCCCACCAGATAGATTAGGACCAACTGATCTCGTTCAGACAAATGGAAAACGGTGTGTGCTGCCTCCGGGTCTGGCACACATGAATACATTTCTTGGTGTGACCCTCCAATGTCTGTCCCGCCTGTGGAGACCTCTGAGGCCACATTCCGAAGATGACAGCCCCAACTAATGTCAGCGCCAAGGGCAGAGCCCCACCTTCGGGAGCCTAGCCCTAAACAGTCCTGGTGCGCACCCTGTTTTCCCCAGCCCTGCTTTCTGCTGTGGCCAAATGGCCATCTTCCCATTATAAAGGAACCCCCATTAGAATTCACATTTCTGGAAGCCTTTCCCGAACATTCTTCGCCTGCACACGTTTGAAGGGCTGGCATGAGGCCGAGGCGTAACCGGCACCGCGAGGCCCTGAGTTCTGTTGCGACCGAATCTGACTGCACTTGGAATAAAGGTGATGAAGAGGTCGCGCACGGTGACCAAAGCTACCAGATTTCCACTCTGCCCTACGTGGATTCAAGCTTTGCCTGTTTCCAAGACCGAAGCCAGCCGCAAAGAGAAGTCGTTTTGTCGGTTCTCCTTTCAACCGCCGTCATCGCTGCGCCCTCTGGTGGTTGTGAAAGTAATCGGGTCTGTCTACTCCTAGACGTTAGGGGAAAGGTGGGGGAGAGATGAAAGGCACGGAACTGGATTCCGCCCCGGAACGGCCCCTGTGAAAGGTCTGGGTGGTCACACTCGCGCGCGCACGCACACTCTTTGAGGACAATAGCAGGCTGGCGTGTGTGCGGCCCAATGGCAGCATCTTGCATGGGGGGGGGGGGCCACCTTGCCCGGAAGCAGATGCCAGAGGTGAGGAGAGGGATCGGCAGGAATGGAGAGGAGCAAATACATCAACGGGGAAAACCACAGGATTTGGAAGTGGACTCAAATGAAAGAAAGGAGGCAAAATGATGAAAGAATAAGCTAGGAGGTCTCTCCTGGTTCCAGACCGCTGGCCACATGCTACCCGGCTACCTCGGCCTCCAGAAGGTACAAATAGTACAGAATTGCACGGGGCAATCCGAAGACTGCACCATCCACTCCGACTGCTTTCCCCTCTTCCGACCCCTTCATGCCCCGTCCCTGCACCGACCAGAGGGGCTGGCCAACTACGTCCTTGGGGAAGGAAGCGGTACAGGTGATGACACCTGAAATCTTGCACCTACCGGGATAATGCCTGAGTCCCCTCCACCCCAGTCCTCATCTCCGGAAAGATTCATTCCTTGAGGGAAGCTTTTCCTAGGCTTCAAAGCAGAATACAAGCAGATCCAGGAAAAGTCATTTTGTAAGAATTGGGAAAATCTGGAGTAAGCAAAGATAAGTAGTTTTCTCAACTGCAGGACTTCTCAGAGCCTTAAGTACACTAACGTGCTATGAGAGTCAGCTGTAGGGAATCAGAAGCTGGTGTTTCCAAAATTACTTGAGCACTGTAACCGACTTTTCTTTTTTTTCAATGTTTTTTTTTTTATTTATTTTTGGGACAGAGAGAGACAGAGCATGAACAGGGGAGGGGCAGAGAGAGAGGGAGACACAGAATCGGAAACAGGCTCCAGGCTCCGAGCCATCAGCCCAGAGCCTGATGCGGGGCTCGAACTCACAGACCGCGAGATCGTGACCTGGCTGAAGTCGGACGCTTAACCGACTGCGCCACCCAGGCACCCCTGTAACCGACTTTTCAAAGAGCATCTTGAAAGCACTTGAGCGCTTCCTTAAACAACTGGTGAACACATTCCTGTTAAGGTCCAGAGGGCAGGTCCTTGTGATAGAAAGGGTACTATTCTAGGTGGCAAGACGCCAGAGCTCCCCCTCAGATCTTCCACTCTGTATGTGTCTCTGTGTCTGTTCCTTTTTATTTTTTCTTGGATTTTCTTTCCTCATCTGCAAAGTGAGGAGTTTAGAGAGATCCATGGTTTCCGAACTGTTCCAGGGAACTTGGGGCTTCAAGACGGTACTTCATCGATTCCACAAGTCATGACATTTCCATAAATTAAGAAAATGTTGGTCTCAGCTCAGGTCTTGATCTCAGGGTCGTGAGTTCAAGCCCTGCGTTGGGCTCTGTGCTGGGGGTGAAGCCTACTTTAAAAAAATGTACTAAATTAACGTGAAGTCCTGAGAGAATCCATTATTCTCCTTTTACCTATTTTACATTGAAAGACTTTCCAAAGATTTTATTTGAACAAGAGAGTTTGTTAAAACTGCTTGAAACCCTCTAGAATATTAGATCTCTCCAGACAATTCCGGACATCTATAACTGTGCAAGCATATGAACCAGAATCCAGGTAGAATGGTCTGGAATTACAAGACTTACCAGTGTGGATGGTTGCTAGCTGAGTGATAGAGCCAAGTCACAAGATGGCAGGGGAATTTCTGTGCTACTCGTTCAGCTATTGGGAATCAAGGAAGAGTAGCTGTGGCCACAATAGGAAACTGAACAGGACACACGTCAGAGGAAGCAGGGCTGTCCTAGATGGGCAGTGGGAGCCAAATCCAGGGCAAAGGTTCCTGTGGCTGGAGTCGCCTTTCCCTGGGTCACTACAACAGCCTCTTCCTTTCCTGTCTCCCTGGCTACCCCTCCTGCTCAGCCCTCGGGTGTTATTAAATAATCCTCCTCGAATAGCCCCTTTCTTGCTCCCTGGTTGCCCATGAACCTGCAAGAACGCATTGCAACCTTTGCAGACACTCCCTGACTGGTTCCCAGTGATGTACCAGGAAGCTGCCATCTCCATAGCTCGCTAGCAGAGAAAATCATGAGTTAAAAAAGGAAACCAAAACCGAAATGACCCACTCCTTAAAAACAAATGACCCAAGGGGCACCTGGGTGGCTCAGTCGGTTGAGCATCTGACTTCGGCTCAGGTCATGATCTCACAGTTCGTGAGTTCGAGCCCCCACATCAGGCTCTCTGCTGTCAGCACGGAGCCCACTTCAGATCCTCTGTGTCCCTCTGCCCCTCCCCGGCTTGTGCTCAAAAATAAATATTTTTTAAAACATGACATGAGAACCTTACGTATCCAATCTGTGGGCTTCAGCAGAAATGGAATTGAGAGGAAAAGGCAAAACTTTATTTTTTTAAGTTTATTTACCTATGTTGAGAGAGGGGGAGAGAGAAGGAAAGAAAGAAAGAAGGAAAGAACGAACACAAGTCCACACAGAGCTCGATGCAGAGCTCAAACTCACGAACTGTGAGATCATGAGCCAAAATCAAGAGTCAGACACTTAATCTAGTGAGCCACCCAGGCTCCCCGGATAATGCATAACTTTAAATTGATATTTTAGAAAATTAGAAAGAAAATCAATTAAGAATATGACCGAAGGCTGGCCACAGTGGTAGTTTAGTTTGTAATCTCCCCGTAAAGCCTCCTGACCACCGAGTGGACCGGAGAGGATAGCCCCCACCGGAAACAGAACCAAATAACAAGTCCGCATGTAACCTCTTCAACCAAACTAGGCGACAGGAAATCTACCAAACTCTGGGAAATGGACAAATGCCATCCACCCAGCCACAACAAGATGTGGCCGCAAGAATGAAAACCCTCCCCCACCTCAAAATGCTCACGCCCACAAGAGGAAGAAGGATTCTGAGCAGAACCCGGGCCGGCAGATTTGCGAGCGTCCTGCGCGGGCAAGGAAGGTCCCACAGGCTGGCAGTTGACGGAGACAACAAAAATAACTCGGGACACGGGCCGAGCAAAGGAGGGGTGGGGCCGTTTAAGACCTTGGGAATCTCAGAAAAGGCTGGCAAACAATTCATTCCAGCAGGAAAGAGCCTCAGGTTGAGGGCAAATTACTGGAAACAGAAACCAAACTGAGCAGGCCAGGAACACCCTGAGTAAGTGAAAGAGAAAGCTGGGTGGGGGGTGGGGGGGGAGCCAGCCTCAGAAAATGCCAAAAGGCCACGAACAGAGAGCATGCTGGGAAAGCTGGGCCTGCAGAGCACTATGGTTGGGAAGGGGGGCGGGGGAGCGCCTGGAACAGGAAATCTCCTGGAACCAGACTTGTAGCTCGAGGAGACAAAGTAGCCATGGAGACAGGCCTTATTTTGAGTCATTTGTGATAGACAGGAGGTGACCCTGAGCCTTGAGCTGGGAAAATGCCCTAGGCCATCTCCTCCCAAACCCCCTGCTCACTCCCAACTGAACCTCTTCCTCCAGGCCTGGAAAAGCCAACTGCTTTAACCGTGAGGGAGAAGGCAAATCCAGCACAGCTCCACACGAAGGTACCTTCAGGAAGATGAACGAGCAAGACTGGAGCCAGGCAGGTGCCCTTAGGGCCGGCTTCCCTTGCCCTTGGCCACCTCTCGTTTCAGTCTCAGCTACGAGCCCAGCCCCAGCCCAGCCTGCCCGGCCTCCTCCCCTGGGCTCCTTGCCTCTTCCCGCTTTCTGCCTGGGGGCTTTTTCCAGTATGGCTCAGCTCACTGGTAAGAGCAGCCTGGAAGCCCAGGGAAGCTGATGCCCCCAGGGGCAGCCCTCGAGCAAAGGAAGATGCCAGCCTCCTGGGCCTTCAGCCCTTTGTCTGTTTGCAGAGATCCTGGTGGATCAAGTCCCCATTGCCCACAACTTTTTTATTTTATTATTTTTAAAAATTTTTTTTAATGTTTATTTATTTTTCAGAGAGAGAGACAGACCGAGGGTGAGTGGGGGAAGGACAGAAAGCGAGAGAGAGAGAGACCCAGAATCAGAAGCAGGCTCCAGGCTCGGAGCTGTCAGCACAGAGCTTGACTGGGGGCTCGAACTCGCAAATCGTGAGATCACGACCTGAGCTGAAGTGGGACATTTAACTGACGGAGCCACCCGGGGAACCCCTATTGTTTTACTTTTTTTATTTTTGAGAGAGAGAGAGAGAGAGAGAGAGAGAGAGCGCGAGAGCATGCGCACACAAGCAGGGGAAGGGCAGAGAGAGAGACAGAGGATCCAAAGCAGGTTCTATGCTGACGGCCGTGAGCCCGATGCCTGACCAGAGTTGGACACTTAACCAACTGAGCCACCCAGGTGCCCCCCCCCCGGCCCCCACCGTTGCCCACATCTTGATGGCACATCTTCACTTTGTCCTTTTTCCCTCCCTGTCTCACTGTCCCACATCACTCCTTCCCGCCTCCTGAGGTCAACCCCCCAAATAAGCCACCCCCACCCAGTCTATTTCAGGCAAGCTAATATTGGACGGGACCCTAGAAGACAGAACCTAACAAATTCTCAGGACAACCCCCTAGAGCCGGTGAGGCCGTTGTTTTTAAAATCGAAGGACAAGACAGTCCAGTAGTTGACAGAATTCAAAGCTCTTGCAAAGGATAACGGAGACAGCAAATTTCTAACTCAAGGAGATAACGATGAAGCCCTTGCAGAAGCTTGCACAAAGAGGGGCTAGAAAGGGCTGGGAAGGAAGGAAGGTGGGAAGAGCCAGAGGGATTTGCTGTAGGTTGGTGCGGTCACCATCAAAATGAAGGACTGTGCAGAGTTCACACATGTCCTCTTTCGGCTGTCATAAAATGCACGTGTGTTACCGAAACATGAATCCTAAGATGAGAAACGGTTCCTGGCACCAAATTGAAAGGAATTCTGTCGATAAAGAGAAAAACGAATATGTCTGAAGTGTTCTATTTTCTGTATACAAGGAAACAATGTGGGGTTGTGTTTCTCTTGGCCAGAGAAGTGGTTCACCAGTTAGATAGAGAACACCTTGGGAGAGGAGGGTGGAGTTGAGCCCTCAGTGGCCGACGGTGGCTGAAACGAACAGCAAACTGCGCGACAGATATGAGAAGAGTATGGGGCACTGGTAAGTCCAAGGATTGTAGGGGCAACTAGCTTCTGTTACTGCTTTGTAAGCCTTGAAGAAACACAATGGCAAGTTCCGTGTGGCCTAGTTTTAACTCCAAGCACACTGCGAAAGCAAGAAGCTTCCATGGCGGTGTTTAAAGAGACCCATAGACCCCGCAGCCAAAGGGTGGACCGCTCAAAGGCCCAGGATTTAGTGGTCATGGTGACTGAGCCGCAAAGGAGTCTGACAAGGGTCTTATTTGCTAAAATCGTGGCCCCGATAAGAAAGGTGTAAAATGCCAATCTCAGGATGGTGATGTTTGGGCAAATGCCCCTGACAGCCTTGAACCTCCAGATTCCCCTGCACCTTCCGGGGTGGCATAAGGGGCCCTCTCTTCTTGCTGGAGGACAGCAGCCTTCCCCTGCCCAGACTCTATTCGGAGATAGAACCTGAAACAGGGGCCTCATGAGATGATGTGCATCATGCCCAAGCTGCTGCCCCTTGCCCACATCGCCCCCAGAACTAAGTAAATGTGCACACCCAAAACTTGGCGAGAGCTGGCTGATATGTACCAACAGAACTGGGGCCCCTGCATGACAGCAGACCTTGATGGGGGGGGGGGTGCTGAGGGAGTACCTGGATGGAAGAACGTAAAGAGCGTGACGGTTAATGTTACATGGCACCTTGACTGAGCCACCACGTGTCCAGACGTCCCGTCAAACATTATTCTGGAGTATCTGTGAGGGTGTTCCTGGATGAGATTAGCATTCGAATCACCAGATTAAGTAAAGCAAATTGCCCTTCCAGCTGTAGGTGGGCCTCGTCCAATCCACTGAAGAATAGAACCGAAAGCCTGAGTTAGAGGGAACTCTGTGGGCCTGTCTGTTTGGATTGGGGCAGAATTCTTTCCCTGCCTTGAGATTCAAACTAAAACGTTGGCGGGGCGCCTGGGTGGCTCAGTCAGTTAAGCATCTGACTTCAGCTCAGGTCATGATCTCACAGTTCATTGTCCTCCATGCTGGCAGTGTGGAGCCTGCTTGAGACTCTCTCTCTCTCTCTCTCTCTCTCCCTCTCTCAAAATAAACTTAAACTTAAACAAAACAAAACAAAACAAAACAAAACAAAACAAAACAAAACGTTGGGTGTTCTTGGGTCTTGTGGAGCCTGCTTGGGATTCCCTCTCCTTCTCCCTCTGCTGTCTGTGTGCTCATGCTCTCTCTCTCTCTCTCTCTCTCTCTCTCTCTCTCTCTCTCTCAAAAAAAAAATAAACTAAAAAAAAATCGGCTCTTCTTGGGTCTTCAGCCACTTTTGACAGGCAAGAATTTTACCACTGAACCACCAATGCTCGCTTCGGCCACTTTTGGACCAGAGCTCACACCATCGGCGATCCTGCTTGTCAGGTCTTTGGACTTAGACTAGAACTATGTCATTCGCCCTTCTGGGTCTGCAATTTGCTGATTTCACATCTTGAGACTTCTCAGCCCCCATAATCTCATGAGCCAATTCCTTATAATAAATCTATCTATCTATCGCTATACTTTCTTTTCTGAGAAATACATTCCTTGGCCAGAACACCCTGACAACTGATCAGGCTTTCTGCGAGCCCACAGATAGTGAGGCAGACAGAGGCACTATAAACAGGAAAGGCAAATCCGGTTTCAGAACACGCATCTATTCCAGTGAAGATGGATTGCTGCCCCATCCCATAAGAAGAGGTCCGATACGGGGCGCCTGGGTGGCGCAGTCGGTTAAGCGTCCGACTTCAGCCAGGTCACGATCTCGCGGTCTGTGAGTTCGAGCCCCGCGTCAGGCTCTGGGCTGATGGCTCAGAGCCTGGAGCCTGTTTCCGATTCTGTGTCTCCCTCTCTCTCTGCCCCTCCCCTGTTCATGCTCTGTCTCTCTCTGTCCCAAAAATAAGCGTTGGAAAAAAAAAAAAAAAAAAAGAAGAGGTCCGATACAGTCAGTCTGCCACTGGGTGGCTATCTGGTCTCCTCTGGGAACGGTATCATATTGGAGGTCGGTGTTGGTTCCTGCCGAGGGCAAAGCATTTGGTAGCAACCATGACTAGGTCAGCCTCAGTAAGGAGAAATCCATATAGTTGGGCCCGTGCCTAGCCTCCATTCCTCCTGATCACTTTATTCATAAGTCCATTGTGCAAGCACTCAGTGGCTGGGGATAAAGGATGACTGATCTCTGTGTGGTCCACCTGCTTATTGAAAGCCTCCTGTGCAACGGGTGGTTTTCGATGAGCAATCGCCTGGGAGACAAACAAGTTCACAATCCACGTCCATTCTGAGAGGCCTATCCAATAACCTTCCCAGATTTTCTTGTCACCCGTCTTCCAATCCCGTTCTTTCCAAGTCCCTGACCATCCAACCAAATCATTTGCAACCACAGATCCACATCTCTGGCCATATCTCGCTCCAAACGTACAATCAAATGAACTGCTCAAAGTCTTGGGCACCGGGAAGATTTCTTCACTGCTGCCCTTCAGAGCCATCGATAAGTGGGGCCATAATGCCTGTAGACCCATTTGTAAGAGGTGCTCAAGTTTCTTCTTCTCCTTCCATTGACTATAAGGAACTCCCCATGAGACCATCGTCATCTACTGAGGGAGCGGAAACAATGCCGTAGAATTGAAAAAGACTGAGCTAGGGGTGCCTGGTGGCTCAGTCGGTTAAGCGTCTGACTTCGGCTCAGATCATGATCTCACGGTTCATGAGTTCGAGCCCCGTGTCGGGCTCTGTGCTGACAGCCTGGAGCCTGCTTCAGATTTTGTGTCTCCCTCTCTCTCTGCCCCTCCTTTGCTCATACTTTGTCTCTCTCTGTCCCAAAAATAAATATTTTTAAAAACTTTTAAAAAAAAAGCTGAACTATGTGCTCACACAATTACTTGTATCTTCTGCCCCCATGTAAGCCTGAGATCTTGTATTCCACTTCTATATGACAATAGATTGTTGCCTCCCAAACCTAATCTTACAGCTTAGTGAGTCAGATAACCCCCGGTTCATAATAGTAAGCCCAGGCTTTATGGTCACCTTATGTCTCATGGTTAAGCTTTCGGCCTCTACCAAGGCCAAACGGCAAACTAGAAGCCCTTTCTCAAAGCAAGAATCTGCAGAAATACATGGTCTTGCTCAAAAATCCAAGAGGTCTGTGCCGTGGTTCTCCTATTGGTATTTTCCAGAGATGCCAGAGAGTATCCCCATTTGCCATAGACACTCTCTGAGTGTCATTTATCTGTTGGATCGTAAGGCCCCAGCGGATAAGCAGTTGTCCTACAGCTTGGACTTACCAAAGAACCTTTCCTCGAGCTAGTTCCCGCTTGAAACTACGAATGAGGTGTTAACGCAGACTTCCTGTTTATAGCTAAACCCTTGATTTGATGAGTTGCCGTACCGTTGGCAAATAACACTGCCATGCCTCCTTTCACTGACTTGCCATACAGCAGGCATTCAAGAGTCAGCTATGTAGAGCTTTATTAGCCTTTAATCTGCTGGGTATGTTTCTCTGTCCAATATCACAGGATAACTCACCCTGGAAGATGCCTCAGTGGCGTTTTTCAATTCTCATCTGAAAAGCTGTAACAAACAAGTGCTGGCCTTTCCAAACTTCATCATGTCTACATTTGAAATATTCCATTTCCTTTTTGTTAAACTCTGAAGGGTCTAACAGAAGATTGTGCCGTAAGTTACCCGATGCCAGGATAGCGTTCAAAAATGTTCGGTCGCGTGACACATAGTACATCATAAATATCTATAAAAGTGAAGGAAAGATAGTTTTCCTATTCTCGTTTTTTATTTACAACCTCCCCTAGTTTTGGGGGGGTATATTCCTCTTCCGTGAGTCAGGGTTCTCTGATGTCACAGTCTCATCTTTTTAAGCTTGTTTCGGGGTAGGCAGTACAGTTGTGGCTAAAAAAGGGAAGTCTTCGAATCTCTCGTTTTAAGCCAGTAGCCCATTCTCAAATATACGAACGTGTATTGTAAGCACGTTGTCCTTCATTTTAGAAGAAAATATATAATTAAATTATAAGATAAAAGCTGTGTCACATAACATTTAAAAATTTAGAGAAATGTAAACATATGGCAAAACAAAACAACAAAGTCTACATCCTTTTTGTGTTTCTGTGTAGATGCCAAGAAAGCTTTGCTATTTCAAAGTGATGATTTATTATGCAATAATGAAATCACAGACAGGCACCTGGGTGGCTCAGTCGGCTAAACGTCTGACTCTTGGGTCATGACCTCACAGTTCTCGAGATCAAGCCCCGTGTTTGGCTTGATGCTGACACCTCGAAGCCTCCTTGGGATTCTCTCTCCCACCCTCTCTCTGCCCCTCCCTTGCTCGCATGCTCGCTCTCTCTCTCTCTCAAAAATAAATAAACTTGAAAGAATATCTCAGAATGTCTGTTCGATAAATTCAATGTCATTCCCTTCAAATTTCAATACAGTGTTTCATGGAACTCAACAAACTGAATTTCCTAAGGAATTCATTAAAAAGGCAACGAGGCAATAATAACAGGGACGGTTTTGAAGATGAATGAGAGACCATCTAGAAACTATCAAAATACAGTGTAAAGTGATTAAAACACTTGCGATATTGATGCAATAACAGAAAACAAAAAATCAATGGGAAAGAATAGAAGGCCCAGAAAAGATCCTGACACGCACAGAACCTGTTTTTCAACCTAGGTGGCGCTGTAAACTAGTAAGAAGTATGGCCCAGCCTATATCGGGTGCTGGGTTTATTCCTTATTAAAAAAAAAAAAAAAAGTGAATTCCAACCTCACACCATTCATGAAATGTATTCTGGTTGAATTAAACACCTACATCTTTTAATTTTTTTTTTCAACGTTTATTTATTTTGGGGACAGAGAGAGACAGAGCATGAACGGGGGAGGGGCAGAGAGAGAGGGAGACAGAGAATCAGAAACAGGCTCCAGGCTCTGAGCCGTCAGCCCAGAGCCCGACGTGGGGCTCGAACTCACGGACCGCGAGATCGTGACCTGGCTGAAGTCGGACGCTTAACCGACTGCGCCACCCAGGCGCCCCACACCTACATCTTTTAACTGTTTGAATAAAATGTAAAAGACCTTTATGAATTTGGAGTAGAGAAGGTCAAACATTTGAAAGCATAAATCATAAACAAAAATATGGGTCCATCCTACCACCTAAAAAAATGTTTTTCCAGCTGATTTGTTTTGAGAGAGAGAAAGAGCAAGCAGGGGAGAGAGACAGAGAGAGTAGGAGACGGAGGATCTGAAGCAGGCTCTGTGTTGACAACAGAGAGCCCCACATGGGGCTTTAACTCACGAACCGGGAGATCAGGACCTGAGCCAAAGTCAGACACTGAACTGACTGAGCCACCCAGGTGCCCCTGAAAAAAATGTGTTTAATGCCTGTGTGTAAAAAGACACCAAACTAGGGGTGCCTGGGTGGCGCAGTCCGTTAAGCGTCCGACTTCAGCCAGGTCACGATCTCGTGGTCCTGCGAGTTCGAGCCCCGCGTCGGGCTCTGGGCTGATGGCTCAGAGCCTGGAGCCTGTTTCCGATTCTGTGTCTCCCTCTCTCTCTGCCCCTCCCCCGTTCATGCTCTGTCTCTCTCTGTCCCAAAAATAAATAAAAAATGTTGAAAAAAAATTTAAAAAAAAAGACACCAAACTAAAACAAAGAAGACAAGCCATTTGTTTATGTCTCGATCTCAAATATGCATATTTTGTCTATAACAACAAGAAATTGGAAAGAGGAGAATGGACAGACACACTGGAGTATAGTCATAACGATGAAATACTATGCAGCAGTGAAAGTAAGCTAGGTCTACACATACCGGCAAGAACATCTCAAAAAGCTAATGTCACGTAGGAGAAAAAAACACAAGTTTCAGAAGGATACACACTCTATGATATATTTATACAAAGTTTTAAACTATGCGATTCTACCATATGTTGTTTAGGAATACATACGTATATAGTAATCATGTAAATGCATGCATGGGAAGGATAAACACCAAATTTAGGATAGTCATTCCCTTTGCGGGGTAGGGTGTGAAGGGAAATGCAGTTGGAAAGGGCCAGGAAGCTTCAACTATATTTGTTCTTTTATTTCCGAAGATGAATGTTGTTTTCTCAATCTTTTAGTATGTTTTATATCACCATCATTTTTTACAAAAAGAGACTGGTCCTTGGTGAAATCATCAAGCGGCTGGATCTTTCTGAGTTATTTGAGCCAATAAAGCCTCAGAACTGCTTCAGCCGGTTGGAGTCCGGTCTTGTTCCTACCACTCAAGGCTCCTAAGGGATTCTGTCTCCTCCGTGAAGCCTCCCTGACCACTGTGGCTCTCCGAAGAGCTTCTCTGGGCTGCTCAAAGCTATGGTGGCTTCCTCCTGCCCCACTGTTGCTTAGAGTTCTTCCTGAATTCCCTCCTGTACACTCGTCTAACCGTAAAATGACAGCAATCACAACACTATCGTTTCTTGGTGCTTTCTGTGGCCCACACGGTGCTCAACTCTCTACAGCCATCATTGGAAACCATCCTTAGAGTGACCCTGTGAGTGTTGCTAACTCCATGTTGCAAACCAGGAAGGAACCTGGAGCTCAGGGATGCTACCTGACCCGCTGAAGATGATACAGTGAAAAAAAAGTGCTAAGCCCATCTGTCCTCTGCCAGCTCCTCAAAGGTCTTTCCTCCTGGCGTCCCTCACTGCCACCTGAGGCCAGGACCAACAGTGGGAGCAAACGCCATGGCAGACTGCTGGGACTGGTGTTCCCAGGGGCTGAGCCTCGGTGGCCAGGCCAACGCAGGGCAGATGAGCAGGGCTCCCCACGATGTAGGCCCTGCACCCTGTGGTCCTGGGCGTGGGGCAGGGGCCACGGCTGTACCGCCCATCTGGTCGCCACCCGCGGTCAGCCATGGGCTCTCTGACCTGCTTGAGCATATGCCACCAGGTCCCACCAGGTGTCTCCGTCACTTTAGTTTTCTGGTGCCTGACCGTGAAACAAGACCGCTGCAAACTATTCACAACTAGACAAGCGGGCTGCCTGCAGTTCCAAGGTTCTCAGAGAAACCAGGCTCCTTTAGCCAAAGCTGTGGGCAGGACAGCAAGGAGAAGAGAGGATTCACGTGCCCTGGACGCCTTCCCATGCCTGCCGGTTCACATGTCCCAGTATTAATACTAGCCAGCACGTGGGTAAATACTCAGTATCTCCAGAGCTCTGCTGTGTAAGCTGCACAAACATTCACTCATTCAGCCTCACCGCAACCCAGGAGATAAGTACAGAAGTACAGACAGGCCAGGGCGCCTGGGTGGCTCAGTCGGTCAACCGTCTGAGTTCGACTCAGGTCATGCTCTCGCGGTTCGTGAGTTTGAGCCCCGCGTCGGGCTCTGTGCTGACAGCTTGGACCCTGGAGCCTGCTGTGGATTCTGTTTTGTCCTGACTCAGGTCCCTGATGTCCCTCTCTCTCTCTGCCCCTCCTCTGCTCTCACACACTCTCTCTCTCTCTCAAAAATAAGTACACATGAAAACAAAATTTGTTTAAATAGTACATGGGGTGCCTGGGTGGCTCAGTTGGTTGGGCATGACATCCGCTTAGGTCATGATCTCACAGTTCATGAGTTCGAGCTCCACATCAGGCTCTGCAGACAGCTGAGCCTGAAGCCTGCTTCCGATTCTGTGTCTTCCTCGCTCTCTGCCCCTCCCCCACTAGCACTCTGTCTCTCTCTTAAAAATAAACATTAAAATTTTTTTTTAAAAAGTAGTACAGAGAGGTTAAGTAACTTACCCAAGGTAACACAGCTAATAAGTGGTGTGGTCATTGGATCATTCCATCCTCGTGACAACCCTGTAAGGTAGACATTGCCATCCCTATTTTATAGGTGGGGAAACCAGGCTCAGAAAAATTAAGAAGCCAGCGTTACACAGCTAAACCGTGGCAGAAGCTGATTTCAAATCCAGGTCTATCTGAATCAGGACAAAACAGAAGACTTGGCCCCCTCCCTGAGAGGAAGAGCATACTAGCTCGCAGGGAGGGTCCCGTGTCCTTAGCCCCACATGGGTCCCTGACACAGGCCTGGGGGCACCACCAGGGACCAGACAGCCACCCTTCACTTAGGCAGGGCTGAGCTGCTGTGAGCCATTGCATGAACTGCTTCAAAGAAAACAGGGGTGACAAAGCCTGTCATCTTGCATGCAAACAGGAACACTTGCCCACCCCAACTCAGGAGAATGAGGGAGCATTGCCTTTGAGGGAGTGGGTTCTTGGTGGGGGCAGCAGAGATTGCTGGAAGGTAGGATCTGAGGCAGCCTACAGAGAGCCTCAAAACTGCTCCCCTTCCCCAACTATTAACGGCTTCCTGAAATTCCCCCTTTGGAGATGAATTTATTTGGTCAAAGGCACTGGCCTCTGTTAAAATACTGCCCATGGGAGTCTTAGTGCCATTTTCTATATAGCTCTACCCAGGCCTGTGATAGGATGATACACCCTGTTCCCATGGAGTTGTGACTCCACGTGACTCACTGTGGACAATGAAATGTGAGTGGGCGTGGTGTATGTCTATTCCAGAGGGAAGTCTGGCCAGCCCGGTGCACAGTCCTGGACATCTCTCCTTCCGCCTGCCGCAGTGACGACCAATGCTCCAGACGGGGTCAGGTCTAGCTACCTGGGTCCCCAGGGTAAAGATGTCGACCTCCATGGACACGTGGATGAGTGAGAAATACCTTTAAGGGGTTAGCCCCCCAAAATTTTGGTGTGGTTTGTAGTGATAGTATAATCTAGTCCATCCTGGCTGATGCACCAGCAGGGCACATTAATCTAGTCATCAGTCATTAACACCTTAGTGTAATTTGCACAGAACCGGGACTTGGGGAAAACTGGAGCTGTTATGCCCAGAATTCGTGGTCCCCAAAGACCACCAGGGAGCAGAGTCCGATGCAAAAGCAAAGAGCCTTTATTCGAGCTAGCTGGAGCTCAATCTCCTACCTGCACGGACGCAGCGGTGAGATACCGGAGACAGAGAGCGAGGGTCAAAAGCACAAAAGGTTTTATAGGGATCATGGCCTTAGCCGATTGGCTGGGGAAGGGTCGTGGCCTCAGCCGATTGGCTGCCAAAGTGTGGTCCCAGATCAGCAATTATCAGCGTCACCTGGAACTTGTTAAAAATGCAAATGTTGGGCCTGGTGGTCACAGACCTACTGAATCAGAAACTCCCGGGGTGGGGCTCAGCAATCTGTGTTTGAACATCTTCCAGGAGATTCTGATGCACCTGAAGTTTAAGAACCACTGTGTCTGAGGATCTCTAACATGTTTGGCCTCAGTGTATACAGAACGTTTCTCACTGGTCACCTATGAACCATTGGCTGTCAGCCTTGCTGTGCTATATAAATACCTAGCACCAAACACCATCCCCAGAGACTCTGATTAATTGGTTCGGGGAGGGGTAAAATGCTCCCAGGTCATTCTAAGCCTGGACAGGGTTGAGGGCTCCTGCCTCTGGCCCCTACCTGAGAGAAGCCCTCCCTCTTCTACTCACCCTTTCCACGCCTCTCACACTCCCCTTCCTCCCACCTCAGACTTCGGAAGGATGCATCAATCGGTAAGTTACTTAAGGGGAGGAGGTATGTTCTGAGGTTTGAGCAGGAACTTCTTTCTGCCGCCATGTCGGGGACATAGTCACTAGTCAGCTGGCCTAGGTCTGCTCTTTCAGAGCTTTACTGGGGGAGTGGGGATAAAAGAAGAAAAAAAAATCTGTACTAGTGAATCTCCAAAGATGGTCCCAAATAATTCCACCCCTCTGATACATACATGTTATATCTCAGATCAAAAGTTGGAGTCTACCTTTCCTGAGCTTAAATCTGGGTGATGTTAGGAACCAGAATGGTCAATAGAGTGAGGTGAGAATGATATTCTGGGACAGCCAAGGCTAGGTTCTAACAAGCCTGGGTCTCTTGGGACACTCACTTTTGGAACCCTCCCTCTCAGAAAGCAGCTGTCATGCCTGAGAAGCCCAAGCCAGAAGCAGCCATACGGGTACTCTACTCACCAGCCCCAGCCGAGCTCAAAGCCAACTGGCAGCCATGTGAGTCGGTCATCTTGAACATCCAGCCCTGTTAAGCCTTCAGCCCCAGGCACCATTGGAATGCAACCACAGGAGAAATCCCAAGTGAGAAGCATCCAGCTGAGCCAGTCAGCCAGGGAAGTCAGGAGACAGAATAAGTCGCTTCAGTTACCACGTTTTGGAAGTGGTTTCTTATGCTGCAACAGTTAAATATGTAGACATTGGTGCGTGGAAGTGGGGTGCTGCCATGTTCTTTTTTAAATCTAAAACTTAATCTAAAATTGGCATTGGCTGGGGTGCGGGGGTGGCACAGCTGGTTAAGCGTCTGACTCTTGGTTTCGGCTCAGGTCATGATCTCACGGTTTGTGGGCTCGAGCTCTACATCAGGCTCTGTGCTGACAGTGCAGAGTCTCCTTGGGATTCCCCCTCTCTCTCTGCCACTCATTCTCTCTCTCTCTCTCAACAGATAAATCAGGGAATAATCAATAAATACATTTAATAAAATATAGAAATATATATAAGCTATATGTATAAATTGATATAACTATAAATCAATCAATAAATTTTATTTAAATTGGCATTGGCCTTGGGACAAGGGAAGAGGAAGAAGCCAGAAAGGCTTGGAGAAAACCGTTGGTGAAGGCTTGATGGACAGGGAGGCAGAGCACAGAGAAGAGGCTCTTCTTCTTTTTTTTAAATATAATTTATTGTCAAATTGGCTTCCATACAACACCCACTGCTCATCCCAACAAGTGCAGAAGAGGCTCTTCGGCCTCACATGCGGTGGCAGGAAGGTGCCAACACTGGGAACTTTAGTGACACTACACAGAAAATGTACTCAATGAACTGCTGGGTTCGACGAAGGAGTTTTCCTGGTTGTGGGTTGCAAGTGCCAGCTTTTGACAAGGTCTCTGCAGAGCAAGAAAAGAGACAAGTGAACTGAAAAGACACTTCAAAAGAATTTTCTTTTTTTCTCTCTCTTAATCTCTCTTTGTGAAGACTTTATTTTTTAGAGCAGTGTTAGGTTCACAGGAAAATTGAGTGGAAGGTTGAGAGAGTTCCCGTGTACCCCCGCCCCCAACATGCACAGCCTTCCCCACCATCAACACCCTCACCAGAGTGGGACCTTTGTTATAATGATGAACCCACACTGACACATCACTAGCACCAAAGTCCACAGTTTATATGAGGGTTCACTCTAGGCACATTCTATGAGGGTTATTTTTTTTATTTTTTAATTTTATTTATTTATTTATTTATTTATTTATTTATTTATTTATTTTGGTGTTCGGTGACATTTTTTAAAATTTTACATCTAAGTTAGTTAGCATAGAGTGTAACAATGATCTCAGGGGTAGATTCCTCAGTGCCCCTTCCCCATTTAGCCCATCCCCCCTCCCACAACCCCTCCAGCAACCCTCTGTTTGTTCTCCATATTTAAGAGTCTCTTATGTTTTTGTCCCCCCTCGCTGTTTTTATATTATCTTTGCTTCCCTTCCCTCGTGTTCATCTGTTCTGTGTCTTAAAGTCCTCCTATGAGTGAAGTCATATGATATTTGTCTTTCTCTGACTAATTTTGCTTAGCATGATACCCTCTAGTTCCATCCACGTAGTTGCAAATGGCAAGATTTCATTCTTTTTGATGGCCGAGTAATACTCCATTGTATATATATACCACTTCTTTATCCATTCATCCATCGATGGACATTTGGACTCTTTCCATACTTTGGCTATTGTTGATAGTGCTGCTATAAACATCAGGGTGCATGTGTCCCTTCGAAACAGCATACCTGTATCCCTTGGATAAAAACCTAGTAGTGCAATTGCTGGGTCGTAGGGTAGTTCTATTTTTAATTTTTTGAGGAATCTCCATACCATTTTCCAGAGTGGCTCCACCAGTTTGCATTCCTACCAGCAGTGCAAAAGAGATCCTCTCTCCACATCCTCGCCAACATCTGTCATTGCCTGAGTTGTTAATGTCAGCCATTCTGACAGGTGTGAGGTGATATCTCATTGTGGTTTTGATTTGTATTTCCCTGATGATGAGTGATGTTGAGCATTTTTCCATGTGTTGATTGCCATCTGGATGTCTTCTGTGGATAACTGTCTATTCATGTCTTTTGCCCATTTCTTCACTGGATTATTTGTTGTTGGGTGTTCAGTTTGATAAGTTCTCTAAAGGTTTTGGATACTAACCCTTTATCTGATATGTTATTTGAAAATATCTTCTTCCATTACGTTGGTTGCCTTTTAGTTTTGCTAATTGTTTCCTTCACTGTGCAGATGCTTTTTATTTTGATGAGGTCCCAATAGTTTATTTTTGCTTTTGTTTCCCATTTTTGCCTCTGGAGACGTGTTGAGTGAGAAGTTGCTGCGGCCAAGATCAAAGAGGTTTTTGCCTGCTTTCTCCTCGATTTTGATGGCTTCCTGTCTTACATTGAGGTCTTTCATCCATTTTGAGTTTATTTTTGTGTATGGTGTAAGAAAGTGGTCCAGGTTCATTTTTCTGCATGTTGCTGTCCAGTTTTCCCAGCACCACTTGCTGAAAAGACTGGCTTTATTCCACTGAATATTCTTTCCTGCTTTGTCAAAGATTAGTTGGCTCCACGTTTGTGGGTCCATTTCTGGGTTCTCTATTCTGTTCCATTGATCTGAGTGTCTGCTCTTGTGCCAGTACCATAGGGTCTTGATGATTACAGCTTTGTCATACAGCTTGAAGTCCGGGATTGTGATGCCTCGTGCTTTGGTTTTCTTTTCCAAGATTGCTTTGGCTATTCGGGGTCTTTTCTGGTTCCATACAAATTTTCGGATTGTTTGTTCTAGCACTGTGAAGAATGCTGGTCTCATTTTGATAAGGATTTCATTGAATATGTAGATTGCTTTGGGGAGTGTTGACATTTTAACAATATTTGTTCTTCCAGGCCAGGAGCATGGAATATTTTTCCATTTTTTTGTGTCTTCTTCAATTTCTTTTATAAGCTTTCTATAGTTCTCAGTGTATAGATTTTTCGCCTCTTTGGGTTAGATTTATTCCTAGGTATTTTGTGGGTTTTGGTGCAATTGTAAATGGGATCGATTCCTTGATTTCTCTTTCTGTTGCTTCATTATTGGTGTATAGGAATGCAACCAATTTCCGTGCATTGATTTTATATCCTGCCACTTTGCTGAATTCATGAATCAGTTCTAGCAGTTTTTTGGTGGAATCTTTGGGTTTTCCATATAGAGTATCATGTCATCTGTGAAGATGGAGAGTTTCACCTCCTCCTGGCCAATTTGGATGACTTTTATTTCTTTGTGTTGTCTGATTGCTGAGGCTAAGACTTCCAACATTGTGTTGAATAACAGTGGTGAGAGCGGACATCCCTGTCTTGTTCCTGACCTTAGGTGGAAAGCTCTCAGTTTTTCTCCATTGAGGATGACATTAGCACTGGGTCTTTCATATATGGCTTTTATGATCTCGAGGTATAATCCTTCCATCCCTACTTTTTTGAATGTTTATCAAAAAAGGGTGTTGTATTTTGTCAAATGCTTTCTCTGCAACTATTGAGAGGATCATGTGGTTCTTGTCCTTTCTTTTATTGATGTGATGAATCACATTGATTGTTTTGTGGATGTTGAACCAGCCCTGCATACAAGGTATTAATCCCACTTGGTTGTGGTGAATAATTTTTTTAACGTATTGTTGGATCCAGTTGGCTAATATCTTCTTGAGGATTTTTGCATCCATGTTCATCAGGGAAATTGGTCTATAATTCTCCTTTTTAGTGGGGTCTTTTCTGGTTTCAGAATCAAGGTAATGCTGGCTTCATAGAAAGAGTTTGGAAGTTTTCCTTCCATTTCTATTTTCTGGAACAGCTTCAAAGAGAATTGGTGTTAACTCTTCCTTAAATGTTTGGTAGAATTCCCCTGGAAAGCCATCTGGCCCTGGACTCGTTTTTTGGTTGATTTTTGATTACTAATTCAATTTATTTACTGGTTATGGGTCTGTTCAAATTTTCTATTTTTTCCTGTTTCAGTGTTGGTAGTGTATATGTTTCTAGGAATTTGACCATTTCTTCCACATTGCCCATTTTATTGGCATATAATTGCTCATAATATTCTCTTATTATTGTTTTTATTTCTGCTGTGTCGGTTGTGATCTCTCCTCTTTCATTCTTGATTTTATTTATTTGGGTCCTTTCCTTTTTCTTTTTGATCAAACTGTCTAGTGGTTTATCAATTTTGTTAATTCTTTCAAAGAACCAGCTCTGGTTTCATTGATCTGTTCTACTGGGGTTTTTTTTTTTTTGGTTTCAATAGCATTGATTTCTGCTCTAATCTTTATTATTTCCTGTCTTCTGCTGGTTTGGGGTTTTATTTGCTGTTCTTTTTGCAGCTCTTTAAGGTGTAAGGTTAGGTTGTGTATCTGAGACCTTTCTTCCTTCTTTAGGAAGGCCTGAATTGCTATATACTTTCCTCTTATGACTGCCTTTGCTGCCTCCCAGAGGTTGTGGGCTCTGTTGTTAACATTTTCATTGGCTTCCCTGTACTTTTTAATTTCTTCTTTAACTTCATGGTTAACCCGTTCATTCTTTAGTAGGATGTTCTTTAGCCTCCAAGTATTTGTTATCTTTCCAAATTTTTTCTTGTGGTTGATTTCAAGTTTCATAGCATTGTGGTCTGAAAATATGCACGGTATGATCTCGATCGTTTTGTACTTGTTGAGGGCTGACTTGTGTCCCATCATGTGGTCTATTCTGGAGAACGTTCCATGTGCACTGCAGAAGAATATATATTCTGCTGCTTTAGGATGAAATGTTCTGAATATATCTGTTAAGGCCATCTGGTCCAGTGTGTCATTCAAAGCCATTGTTTCCTTGTTGGTTTTCTGGTTAGATGATCTGTCCATTGTTGTAAGCGGGGTGTTTAAGTTTCCTACTATTATGGTATTATTATCAATGAGGTTCTTTACGTTTGTGATTAATTGATTTATATATTTGGGTTCCTCCAAGTTTGGAGCATAAATGTTTACAATTGTCAGGTCTTCATGGTGGATAGACCCCTTAATTATGATATAATGTCCTTTTTCATCTCTTGTTACAGTCTTTATCTTAAAGTCTAGACTGTCTGGTATAATAAGTATGGCTATTTTGGCTTTCTTTTGTTGACCATTAGCATGATAGATGGTTCTCCATCCCTTTACTTTCAATCTTAAGGTGTCTTTAGGTCTAAAGTGGGTCTCTTGTAAACAGCATATAGATGAGTCTTGTTTTCTTCTCCATTCTGTTACCCTGTGTCTTTTGATTGGAGCATTCAGTCCACTGACGTTGAGTGAGTACTGAAAAATATAAATTTGTTGCCATTATGTTGTTTGTAGAGTTGGAGTTTCTGGTGGTGTTCTCTGGTCCTTTCTAGTTTTTGTTGCTTTTGGTATTTATATTTATCTATCTATGTATCTATCTATCTATCATCTATTTATCTATTTATTTAGTCTTTTCTCCCCTCAGAGAGTCCCCCTTAAAATTTCTTGCAGGCCTGGTTTAGTGGTCACAAACTCCTTTAATTTTTGTTTGGGAAACTTTTTATCTCTCCTTCTATTTTGAATGACAGGCTTGCTGGATAAAGAATTCATGCTGCATATCTTTCTCATTTAGCACATTGAATATATCCTGCCACTCCTTTCTGGCCTGCCAGTTTCTGTGGCTAGGTCTGCGGCAAACCTGATCTGTCTTCCATATATCTTAAGGACTTTTTTCCCCTTGCTGCTTTCATGATTCTTTCCTGGCCTGAGTATTTTGTGAATTTGATTATGATATGCCTTGTTTATAGTTGGTTTTTGTTGAATCTAATGGGAGTCCTCTGTGCTTCCTGGATTTTAATGTCTGTGTCTTCCCCCAGGTTAGGAAAGTTTTCTGCTATGATTTGCTCATATAACACTTCTACCCCTTTTTCTCTGTCCTCATCTTCTGAGACCCGTGTGATTCTGATGTTTTTCCTTTTTAATGACTCACTGATTTCTCTAATTTTTAAATCATGCTCTTTTGCCTTCGTCTCCCTTTTTTCCTGCTTCATTATTCTCCAGAAGTTTGTCGTCTATATCACTGATTATCTGCTCTGCCTCATCCATCCTTCCATCGTGACATCCAATCGAGATTGCAGCTCAGTTACAGCATTTTTTCATTTCATTCTGACTAGCTTTTACTTCTTTTATCTCCACAGAAAGTGATTCTAATCTATTTTTGACTCCAGCTAGTATTCTTATTATCGTGATTCTAAATTCTGGTTCAGACATCTTGCTCGTATCTGTGTTAGTTAAGTTCCTGGCTATTGTTTCTTCCTGCTTTTTCTTTTGGGGTGAATTCCTTTGTTTCATCATTTTGAAGGGAGAAAAGAATTAATGAGGTAAAAAAAATTAAAAACAATTAAAATTTTAAAAAATTAAAATTAAAAAATTAAAAACTACAAACAAGAAAATAAAATAAATGATGCTAGATCCTAGGTGTGTTTTGGTCTGGGTATTGAAAGGGGCTTGATAGATTAGAGAAAAAAAGGGCAGAAAAAAAAGGCAATCGTTAGAAAATTTGAAAAATGAATACACTGAAATAGAATAAAATTAAATTATGGAAGTAAAATAGAATTTGAAAAAATTTACACAAAAGTAAAAAATATAGTAGAAAAAAATAAAGAAAAATATTTTTAATAAAAATTTAAAATAAAAATAATTTTCTTCTCTTTTGTATTCAAGAAAAAGAAAAGAAATGAAAAAGAGAAAGAGAAAAAAAAGAAAATTGAATAAAATAGATGGACCAGCAAACAGACTGAAATACGATTGAAATTATTTTGTTTTCCCCTAGAAGTCAAACTATGAAGCACTTTATAGTCCATAGACTAAGCAGGTGGAGAGACTTGTATTCCTGAAGAGCAGGGTTGGATCACTTGGACAGGGCTTAGTGTAATGACTCTGTTCTCCACTAGATGGTGCTGCTTTTGCTTACTGGGGTGTATTGTTGGGGTGCTTGTAGGTGTGTATGTGCATGCGTGGGAGCAGTGAAAATGGCATCACCCAGCTATCCAGTCTCCAGTATCGGAACTCTGTTCTCCCCAATCAGCAATCGTGCTCCTGTCCTTTGCCTTCGGCTTCCATCCACTCCCTGCTTTTACACTGTCCATGACCAAGCCCAGGCAGCACCTCCTTCCTGAGTTTTATCTCACATGTGGCTGTGTTTCCCAACCCCTCACTTCTGAGGGACCACAGCTTTGACCCATTCTGCCCCTCTGCTGGAGGGTCTTGCCCAGGGAAGTTTGCGGATCTGGGCTGCTGCCGATGCCCAGAGACTGTGGCTGGGTGCCAGCCCACCCTAGAAGAAGTTCATGTGATTGTGTAGCAGCATTTCAGGGATTGTGGAAAATCACAACACACATCTGGCACCAGGCTCACCCTTAGCGACCTTGTTCCAACACCAGCGAATGTAGTTGTTCTCTGGGGTCTGCTGGCACCTTTGCCTTGGGAGGGCCACACAGCCTCTACCAGATGTCCTCCCAGCAGGGGAACCGCCTCTCTCATGTGGCCTGAAGCCCCCCAGATTCTACTCTGCTCCTGGGGATTCGCCCTTCCCACCAGAGCACCGCCAGGTATCAGCTGTGGAGTTTCAGACTCTGCGCTCCCCTTGTTTACAGTCTTAATGGAATTTAAACCCTCTCCTTTCTCCTTTCTCCCTCTTTAGTTCAGTCCCTGAGGTTGTTTCCACTTGTCTACTTTCTCTCCAGCTGCTTTTTTGGGGAGATGCTTTTCCCGTATTCTCCACCCCCCACAGTCCACCCCCATCTATGTCCTCTCTCTGGATGCCCTCCCTGTTTCTCTCTCCCTCAGTTCACCTCTCTGTGCCATGTACTTGCTGAGTTCTGTGGTTCAGGTTGTGCAGATTGTTGTGTTAATCCTCAGATCAGTTTTCTAGGTGTGCAGGATCGTTTAGTGTTGGTCTGGATGCATCTCATGGATGTGAGACACAAGAAAAACTTCCATGCTGTTCCGCCATCTTGGCTCCTCCCCCAATTTCTTGTTTAACGTTTATTTATTTTTGAGAGAGAGAGAGAGAGACAGCACGAGCGGGGAAGGGGCAGAGAGAGAGGGAGACACAGAATCCGAAGCAGGCTGCAGGCTCTAAGCTGTCAGCACAGAGCCTACACAGGGCTCAAACCCACGAACTGTGAGCTCATGACCTGAGCCGAAGTCATATGCTTAACCAACTGAGCCACCCAGGTGCCCCACATTCTCTGAGTTTTAACAAAAGTACTGTCACATGTATCTACTATTACAGTACGACACAGAATAGTTTCACTGCCCTAAAATTCCTCTGTCCTCCATCAATCCATCCCCTACCTCCAACTCTGGGCAACCACTGAGATTTTTAGTGTTTTAGTATCTATAATTTTGCCTTTTCCAGAATGTCATATAGTGGGCACCATACAGTGTGTAGCCTTTCAGATTGGCTTCTTTCACTTAGGAATGTGCATTTAAGATTTTTTGCATGTCTTTCCATGGCTTGACAGCTCACTTCTCTTTAGCACAGAATAACGTCCCATTGTGTGGATGTACCAGAGCTTACTTATCCATTCACCTACTGAAGGATATCTTGGCTGCTTCCAAGTTTTGGCTATTATGAATAAAGCTGCCATGGTACAGGTTTTGGTGGACATGAGTTTTCAACTCCTTTGGGTAAATAGCAAGAAGCAAGATCACTGGATCACACGGTAGGGGTGTGTTTAGTTTTGTAAGAAACTGCCAAACTGTCTTCCAAAAGTGACTGTGCCATTTTTCATGTTCACCAGCAATAAAGGAGAGTTTCCATTGCTGCACGTCCTTGCCAGCATTTGGTGTCATCAGCGTTCTGGACTTTGGCCATTCTAATCGGTATGTAGTGGTATCTCATCGTCTTAATTTGCAATTCCCTGATGCCATATGATGTGGAACATCTTCTCATGTGCTTATTTACCATCTGTGTATCTTTTTTGGTGAGGTATCTGTGCAGATCTTTGGCCCATCTTGAAATCGGGTTGTTGTTTTTATTGCAGAGTTTTAAGAGTTCTTTGTACATTTTGGATCCCAGTCCTTTATCAGATGCGCCTTCTGCAAATATTTTCTCCAGGTCTGTGGCTTATATTCTCATTCTCTTGACACTTTCTTTTGCAGAGCAGAAGTTTTTTGTATTAACGAAGTCCAGTGTATCACTTCTTTTTGTAATGGATTGTGCTTTGGTGTTGTATCTAAAAAAATCATTGCCAAACTCAAGGTCATCCAGGTTTTCTCCTGTGTTCTGTTCCCCTCAAGAGATTTTATAGTTTGCTTTTTTTTAAGTAGGCTTCATGCCCAGTGTAGAGTCCCAACGTGGGGACCGAAGTCAAAACCCTGAGACCAAAGCCCAAGCTGAGATCAAGAGTCAGACACCTAACCAACTGAGCCACCCAGGCACCAAGAGATTGTATAGTTTTGCATTTTATATTCCAGTCTCTGAATCATTTTGAGTTGATTTTTGTGACAGGTAATAAGGTCTGTGTCTAAATTCATTCTTTCACATGTGAATTGAGCATTTATATGATTCCATGTTCTTTCATTTCTTGGCAGATAAATTATACTTTTGTGTTTACTTTTTTTAGTGGTTGCCCTAGAGTTTGAAATATACATTTATGACTAATCCAAATCTACTTTCAAATAACATTATATCACTTCACATGTAGCATGAGGACCTTATTGTAACAAAATAATTCTAATTCCTCCCCCCATCCCTTGTATCATTGCTGTCATTCATTTCACTTACAAATAAGCTTACAAAAGCATATATTTATATATAGAATACATATAAAGCATACATAATCACATATATTACTACTGTTATTATTTTGAGCAAACTGTTCTGTGCTAGATCAATTAAGAATAAGAAAACTTAGGGGCACCTGGGTGGCTCAGTCGGTTAAGCGTCCGGCTTCAGCTCAGGTCACGATCTCGCGGTCCGTGAGTTCGAGCCCCGTGTCGGGCTCTGGGCTGATGGCTCAGAGCCTGGAGCCTGCTTCCAATTCTGTGTCTCCTTCTCTCTCTGACCCTCCCCCGTTCATGCTCTGTCTCTCTCTGTCTCAAAAATAAATAAACGTTTAAAAAAATTTCTTTTAAAGTGTATTTATTTATTTAAGTAATCTCTACACCCAGCATGGGGCTCAAACTCACAACACTGAGATCAAGAGTCGAATGCTCTTCTGACTGAGCCAGCCAGGTGCCTCATCTGTTACAGTGGTTTTGATCTCTAGTGTTTCTTCTAGTTCTTTCAAAGGATTTCCATCTCTCTGCCTACATTGTTCTTCTGGTCTTGCATGCTATCTACTTCATCCATTAGAGACCTCAGTATATTCATCATAGCTATTTTGCATTCCTGGTGTGATAATTACAACATCTCTGCTATGTGTTGTTCTGATATTTGCTCTGTCTCTTCAAATATCTCTTCTGATATTTGCTCTTGTGTTTTTTGCCTTTTAGTATGCCTTGTAACTTTTTCTTACTAGCCAGATGTGTATCATGTACCAAGTAAAAGAAACTTTTGTAAATAGGACTATAGTGACATTGTGGTGAGGAGGGGGACGAGGAAGCATTCTATAGTCCTATAATAGGTTTCAGTCTTTTAGTGAGTCTGTGCCTATGGACAATGAACTTCACAAGCATCTCTCAGTATTTCTTCTCCCCCTTTAGGTGAGACAGGGTGGCCAGGGCAGGCTGGAGTTTGGCATCTCCCTTTCTCCAGGTCAGTTAGGCTCTGATAACAGTTGAAGAACTTCATTTACACCTGGACTTGATTTAGATAAGAACTGGAGCTAATGCGGAATGGGGTCAAATTTTTGGGAGTCATCGGAGGGAGTAGTATGCATAGGGCAAGGACATGAGTCGTTGGGGCCTAAAGGCAAACTGTGCTCGTTAGTCTTCAATGATGGCCTGAAACAATTCTGCCCTCACTGTACAATCATACTGTGCCTCACATGAAGAGGCAGAGTCTAGTTCCCCTCCTCTTGAAAATGGGCTCTCTTTAGGGATCCTTGACAACAATACAGCAGAACTGATATTCTGGGACTTCTGAGCTAAGTCATAAGAAGATTGAAGCTTCTTCCTGGGATTCTTTTAACTCTTACTCTTGGGATGCTTCCCCTGGAGAGCCTGCCACCACTAGACTGTAAGAAGCCTAAGTCACAAACAAAGGTCACACATGTAGACTCTATAGTAAACAGCCTCATGTGAGCTCCCAGCCCACAACATCTACTGCCAACCATGTAAGTGAGCCATCTTGGTGGTAGCTCATTCAAGCCTTCAAATGACTCCAAGCCCAGCTGCCATTTGACTACAAATTCATAAGAAACTGTACATGAGAATGACCCAGCTGAGCACTGTCAAATCACAAAATTAGGAGTGATAACAATAAATGTTTATTTTAAGTCACTAAGTTTCAGGATAGCTTGTTATACCAAGAGATAACCAGACAACTTCTAATGTATGAGTCCAGAGAGCCAGAAAAGAATGGGTGCTACCAGCTTTGGGATGATAAAAGAAAGCACCATGAGCTAAAGAGGGCAGACAAGTACATATCACATAATAGATGTTCTGTAACACTTGTTAAATGAACAAGCCAATGAATAAATAAAAGTGGGCATGGCAAGAACAGATTTCTCCTTTTTTCAAGTCTAACAAAGGCCTGGCTCTCTTCAGCCACCAGGAAACAATTTCCTCCAAGACTGTATCCCCAGCCAGCCCTGGCCATGATGGAAGGGTGTGCCTAAAGACCTTCCCTATCCTCCCACTCTGGAAAATAAAAGAGGCTTCCTCCTCGGGGCTATGGCAGCCTCCCTCCTCCTCCTCCTCCTGCTCTGCTCCTCCTTTCCATAGTTCCCCAGTACTTTTCAGTTAATAAGCATTTCCTTTCAGCCTACCACATGTTTTTACACCATTATAATGGACACCTCTGAAAGCCAGCTCCTCTCTAAGAGGTTGACTCTTCATTTTTTTTTTTTTATTCTCCAACAGTTCTCTAGACCCCCACATTGACTCCAGGAATACCAAAACAAATGAGTTTTGGGAACACAGGTCTGTTTTCTACAGGAATCCATACAGAAGAGGCTCTGAATAGGAAAAACTCTTTAACTTTCACTGAGGTTGGGGGAAGACTTATTCATTCCCCAATCACTTAGTGTGAAAGCTTAAGAGAAGAAAGTACTTAGAGTCTCAATTTTTCCATCTATGAAAAGGGAATCATTGTCCCCACATCACAAGGTTACTGTTAAAAGTAAGGCCAACGCACTGAGAAAATGTTTATTTAAACTAGCACAGAGTGTGGGCCCGTTGGACCCCCACTGAATGTCCATTTGATGATCCCCACCCCCATCACCATAGGAGAAAAAGTTGCAATATTCCACTCTGCGAACTTCAGACTTTGAGGTTTCTCTCTCAGCCTAGTTCAGAAGTACCACCCAAAACAGTCTCTTAAAAGAGTGCTAAGACCATGTCATGCTAAGACATCATTAGTAAAGGAATTATTTATATGGAGTTACCACTAGAATTTCTTTCTCCTCCCTTCCCGTGTCTTTCTCCTTCTTGAAGAAAACTGTGCACCAGCTGAATCAGAGATTACAGGGGGTTTTCACTCGGAACCTGAGTTCCAATCTTCCCTCTACTCCTCCTGAGCTTTTCCAACCTCTTGCTCTCTCCTTAGCAACTCCGTGTTCCTGAAAAGAACTGAGCAGCAGCCTGAAAGAATGGGTAGAGTACTAGAAAGAGATCCAGGATGTGGTGGTTAAATTTTGCATTCACTTGACTGGGCCAAGGGATGCCCAGATCGCTGGTGAAACATTATTTCTGTGTATGCCTGTGAGGGTGTTTCCGGAAGAGATTTACATTTGAATTGGTGAACTGAGTAAAACAGATGGCCCTCCTCCATATGAGTATCATCCAATACATTGAGGGTCAGAATAGAACAAAAAAGGCAGCGGAAGCGTCAATTTTTTTTCTCTGTTTAAGCTGAGACATCCATCTCCTCCTGCCCTCAGACATTGGTGCTCCTGGTTTTTGACCTTTGGACGTAGACTGATTTATACCACTGACTTTCCTGGTTCTCTGGCTTACGGAAGCAGACCATAGGACTTCTTGGCCTCCCTACTGCATGACTAGTGCCTTTCATAAATCTCCTATCTATGTATCTATGTATCTATCTATCATCTATCTATCTATCCATCTACTCTATCTATCTATCTATCTATCTATCAATCAATTATCTACCTATCATCTATCTATCCATCCATCTACTTATCTATCTACCTATTTATTGGTTCCATTTCTCTGTAGAACCCTAACACACAGGAGTTCTAGTGTCCAGTCTTGGCTCTTTCTTTCTTCCACAAAATTGCCTAAATATGTGACAAGTTCATAGCAAGATCCTTGTCACTAGAGATATTCAAGTACAGTTAATAAAACATCCTGGGGAGGCCTTCAGTTCAGTGAATAATTGAATGACATAATAAACTTTATCCTGATGGCACTAAAGAGCCATGGAGAAGGCTAAAGTATTTTACACTTGTTCTAAGGCTTGTTTCAGACTTGGACATGACACAAGCAAACTTTCTGTTCATAAAGATTACAGCAGCAGTAAGGTGAAGAATGGATGAGGTAGGAGAGGGTGAGAGATTGGAATGCCATTAGGAAAATATTTTTTTTTTTCTAATGGGACACATTAAGAAGGCCTGAACTGGGGTACTGCCCTTTCCGGCATTTAGCACATTACTTCATTCATTCAACAAAAATTTATGAAGCCCCTAAGTCAGGCAGTATTTTAAACATTGATAATTATTAGTGAGGGTGAGAGGGCTATAGACCACATTGGTTTGTTATTTAATTGTTCTTTTTTTTTTTTTTTTTAATTTTTTTTTCAACGTTTATTTATTTTTGGGACAGGGAGAGACAGAGCATGAACGGGGGAGGGTCAGAGAGAGAGGGAGACAGAGAATCGGAA
Source organism: Herpailurus yagouaroundi (assembly GCF_014898765.1). NCBI lineage: Eukaryota > Metazoa > Chordata > Mammalia > Carnivora > Felidae > Herpailurus > Herpailurus yagouaroundi. The sequence goes on along the minus strand of NW_024412397.1, from coordinate 26,344,896 downwards.
ACAGGCTCCAGGCTCTGAGCCATCAGCCCAGAGCCCGACGCGGGGCTCGAACTCACGGACCGCGAGATCGTGACCTGGCTGAAGTCGGACGCTTAACCGACTGCGCCACCCAGGTGCCCCTGTTATTTAATTGTTCTAATTAACTTACTCCTTGGCCAAATTAGAGTTTTCGTTTACATTTTGCCCAATAAACAGGAATTGGATTGAATTGAAATAATACAGCATTGTGATAAACCTCACAGCTCTCCAGGTAGACGACTAGGCCTTGGATCAAAGAGATGGATGTGGGAAGTCACTAAGGGCAACAAGGAAGGTTCCCATATCCCAGTTCCTAAAGTACCCACAAGTACCAGCACGTGGTCAACTGGAAGAAACAGGGCACGTCGATCTGTGTGTTTTCTTTAGAAAGTTCTCAGGCGCATATCCAGTTTGCAGAAACCAGAGTCAGCTGAATGCTCTGGCCCCACATTGTCAGAACACCACTCCCTGCTGAGGCTCCCAAAAATATTTAGGTGGAGATTGAAACTAACCCTTAACAAAGAAAGTAGAGGAGGGAGGAAGGCTGGTTCAACAACAAAGATGGCGAAAGGAAAGAACATTCTTCGTAGTGTTTCTAAAAATAGCTCAAGTCAACAAACCTCATCCAAAGTTGCCCAAATATGAAACATTAAATAGAAATCTGGTGTTGTCATTATTCCGAGAGTTTATGGGAAGGCAAAACGCATCACCTTGACTTGTATGACAGCGCAGACAGAAGACGATCTCTTCTTAAGTCTTGTGCAAAAAACCATGTGCGACAACGGAGCTTGCCTTCGGTTTGTGAGCAAGTTAGTTTGGGGGCTGGTGTCTGCCTGCAGGATAAGGATCAGGACAAAAATGGCCAACAAAATCAAAATGGCAGTACGTATGTCAACTGCTTTTGTTTTCGCCTTCACTTTCCACCTATATGCTCTGCTTTTTCATCTCCACTTTAGGAGAACATGGAAATTAGTCAGCTTTCCACTAACAGATTCTAGAATCTTCTTCATCTGTCATGTGGGACCAACACTGCAGTCCTGAGTACCTCCTGAGTGGTTGTGAGCATCCCATAAGGTTACCGTCCACAGGATGATTTGAAAAGTCAAAGGTGCTTTGAAAGCACAAGATATTGTTGACTTTCCACCCATCATCCACTCCCCCCTGAAACTGTGACTCCCACCCTGATACACACACCTACTTCATTCATTCATTCACTCAGGCAACAAATATTTTTTTAGTACCCACCCTGTGTTAGGCATTGTTCCAGGCACTGGGACTATATCAGGAATAAAACATCCCTCTTGGAGCTTATATAATAGTGCAAGAAGATAGATATTAAACAAATAAACACAGAAAATTTCAGGCAGTGATAAATAATAAAGAAAAAATAAAATACACTATGAAAACCCTAAGTCTAAATATTACTGTGATAGAAGACAGTGCCTGTGTGCATGTGTGTGTGTGCACGTGTGTGTGTGCACGTGTGTGTGTGCACGTGTTGAGATGGAACATGCAGAGAGAGGAGGAGGAGGGAAGGGGAAACTGAAGACAGCAGGCAGAAGGACCATATAAGTACTTACATGAGTGTAAGAATAATTTTGGCGGTAAGAATTGGGATGGAATCACTCTGACTTTTGGAAGAACATCGAGTCCAAGACCTATTTATTCTGTGATTCATTGTTCTGGCTTTGTCTGGACCATGGCAGGGAGAGAGTCTAGACAAGGTGCCCCATGGGGCTCAGCAGCAAATGACCCAGTTGTGGGAAGCAGAATGTGAAAGTGAGGAATTGCACCTGTCAGGGCCCCTCCCCTGTCAGTACTCGCTGAAAGCTGATGTGAGGATGAAGTGGCACCTCCCTGGAATCTTCTAGACCTCCTCCTGCTCTCCAGCTCTCAGGCTTAGCTCCTCCTCCCCGAGGGAACACTGGTCTGGAAGCTCTGAAGGCCCAATCATCATGCCCTCTCCAGGAGGTGAGAGGCCGGGCTCTTGCCCCCACCCTGACCCCCACCAGACCCTCTGCTCACCCGGGCTCACGTGGGTTATGCTGCACCTACAGATCCTGGGGTTCCAATTCTGGAAGAAGTAGCTTATGAACATTTCAGGCCCTAGTAGACCCTCCATATTTAGTCACTATTATTATCATCAAATCAGCCTTCTGAGCTTCTGTCTCCTCATCTGTAAAATGAATGAATATCACACCAGCTAGCTCATAAGGTAGATCGTGAGTACCAGAAATTATCGTGTGCCACAGGCACTGTGCTACGTACGTCACAAGCCTCTTCCCGTTTATTTTAACAAAATTCCGTAGCCACGATTATACACATTTTACAGATGAGAAATCCAAACAGAGACAGTTAAGGAAAAAAAAAAAAACTTGCCCAAGGTCACACAGCTGGGAGGCTATAGAGCCATGACTCAAAATCAGATTTGTCTGTCTCCAAAGCTAGTGTGCTTGATTAATGCTTATAGAGTACCTCGGTCATAATAAGAGTACCAGTTAGCTAACTGCTAGGAAACAGGTGACCCCAAAAGTTAGTGGCTTCAGACAACCGCCATAGATTTAGCCCACAATTCTGCAGGCCAGTAATTTAGGCGAGGCTCAGTTGGCTGGTTCTTCCGGCCCTCGTCAGACTCCCTCGTGCATCCGTGGTCAGAGGCTTGGTGGCTCATACCCACGTGAGTCGACTGGCTGCGGTCGGGGTGCCACAGCCCTCTTCTACGTGGTCTCTCATCGTCCAATAGGCCAGCCTGGGCTTTTTCCCCACGGCAGTGACCTCGACTTGAAACTGGCACACTGTCCCTTGTGCCCCATACTCGTGTACAAAAGGAAGTCAGAAGCCAGCCGAGATTCAAGAAGTGGAGAAATCGACTCCACCCTTCGCCAGGAGCTGCGGCAAAAGGCACATTCAGAGGGGAGGACGCAGGGAGGTTATGACCAGAGCAGTCTTATCTCGACAGGCGTTCGATAAACAGCAAGGTAGTGTCACTATCGGATGTATTTCGACAATGCCCATCAGACAAACCTAGGTAACTACTTGACTGTCACTAAGTTCCCCAGAGAATTCCTTGTAGTAATCTGGACTCTTTCAGCTACAAAGGGGCAGGCCGTAACTCATCAGGAGTCTCTTTCCATCTCTGGCTGTCATTTCCTCCATGATGGCATCCGTCTCCCAAACCCCCGTGAAGTGGAAAAGATGTCACCGGAGGCTCCAAGCTTCCACTCTTCCCCCATTTAACCCCTATGCCTGAAAGGGAATGTCTCTACCCCAGCACCTTAAGGAAAGCCCTGGAATGACTCCACCTGCCTTTTCTTACTCGCGCAGAGGAATCCTTGCCTAGCTCCCTGGAGCCCCTACACTGATCTGAAGTTTCTAGGTTCAAACGCACTAACCAGATCCTAACTGTTTTCTTTTTAATGGTCTAAAGTTCAAGGGAGCTTCTCTGGACTGAGACAAAATTGCCTTTAAATGCCAGTTGTGAAATCCTAAGTGAGAGTATTGTAAAGGGATTGAAATAAGGACTATGCAGATTAGAAAGTGCAAGGAATAAAAAACAAAACAAAACAAAACAAAACAACACAGGCTAGGACAGGAAGTCGATAAGGAGAGAGGGAGGCCTTCTGCATACAGAGTATACTGGATGCTTTATTCCTGGTCTGGGGAACATCCTGGAATGGAGCCTGTGCAGAAGACTGGAGAAAAAAAAGAATTCCTGGCTTCTGCCCTAGTGAGTTTTCTTGCTTTTAACCTTGTGGTTCCCAAAATTCTGACTCAGAGAGACCTGTGCTCAAATCCCGACTACTTGAACTCACTAGCTGTGGGATCTTGGGAGGGTGATATATAATTTATTGTCCAAACCAGGATGCTTAGGAAATGGGGTGTTATTAATGATTTCACAAAGGGCAGGACACCTGAGTGGCTCAGTCAGTCAAGCGTCCGATTTCGGCTCAGGTCATCATCTCGTAGTTTGTGAGTTCGAGCCCCGCATCAGGCTCTGTACTGACAGCTCAGAGCCTGGAGCCTGCTTTGGATGCTGTGTCTCCCTCTCTCTCTGCCCCTCCCCTGCTCTCTCTCTCTCTCTCAGTCTCTTTCTCTCTCTCTCAAAAATGAATAAACATTAAAAAAAAGTGATTTCACAAAGGGCAATATAATGTATGGTCATTCTCTCTTAAGTAATAAATATGTATTTTTAGCATCACATAACAATAAATGTAATATTTGCATCGCACTTTTTTAAAAAAGTTTATTTATTTTGAAAGTCAGGGAGAGGCAGAGACAGAGGGCAAGAGAGAGAATCCCAAGCAGGCTTCGCATTGTCAGTGCAGAGTCCAATTCAGGGCTCAAACCCGTAAACCATGAGATCATGACCTGAACCAGAGTCGGGCACTTAACCCATTGGGCGACCCAGGCACCCCACTCAGCACTTCTTGTTGGACTGTGCTCAGTTCTTTACATGCTCACCACAGTCCTCTGATCTGGAAACTATTATTAGCCTGCTTTTTACAGATGAGGAAACTGAGGTTCGGAGAAGTTCATCTTACTGAGATCGAGGAGACAATATGTTTCAGGTTTCCTGTATCCATGCAGTAATGAGACTCTAAGGACCCATTCAGACCGGAATATTCAGGGCACCTGGATGGCTCGCTCGAAGAGAGGGCGACTCTTGATCTCCAGGTCATGAGTTCGAGCCCCACGTTGGGCGTAGAGATGACTTAAGTGAATAAATAAAAACTTTAAAAAAAGAGCTGGAACATTGAAGTCAGTGTCCCTGCTGGGAGTACTCATCTTGAGAAACCGTGCAGTTATGACACAGTGCTCATCCATGAACACGTGTTTGGGGTTGTGCTCTGGGAATGTCCCACAGATCTGGAGGCACGGATTCTTGAGAATCATTTTGATGGTAATGAGTTTTCATCCATAGAGGATAAATACGGTATTTGAAAAGAACCCAAAGTGATTCAGGATAAAAGTGAATCATCTAAAAATATATTTTGACTTTTGGCTTCCACCTAGAGTATAGAAAGCTAAAAAAAAAAAAAAAAAAAAAAAAAGTGTCACTCCTGCCTTAACAACAAGAAAAAAAAACCCAAATCTACAAAATCATGACTTTTCTGGAACTCATCGAAAAAAACTGAGGCCACAGGACCACATGATGAACATGAAATCTAGGGAAAGACAGACTCCCCCCCGAGGGGAGACAGGACATGAGCACTGGCCCGCCTGTAACAGAACAAAGGAGGAAGACAAGGCCACTGTAGAAGCCAAGAAGAAGCATCCAGCAAAGATGCTTGGAGACTTACCAAGTGTGACCGGCACGAGCCCGCAGATCCCCTGGGAGTTGCAGACGTAAAGGAACTGCCACGACTCAGAAGCTCCTCTCCACAAAGCTCCACTAGGCCTTCATGGATGATTTGGGGCAAGGTGGGAGACCAGAGAAAACCTTCCTCCATGGTTCAGGGCTGGAAGAGAGGAGCGGACATGGCTGGAGGAAAGGTGTGAGACCACACCCATATCTTTCTCGAAATAAGAGACATGAAGCCACTGGGGAAGGACAGCAGCCCTATGTTCTCTAGAGCACAGGGGAAGACACGTTGAAACGGGAGGAAAGGAAAAGACCAAAGTCTCTCCTCCCAGAGGATGCAGTCCTGGGCCTAACCATCAAGTCTCCTATTACTGGAGGAAGGTCAGGCTTACTAGGGAAGCCCCAATTCCAAGACAGAGAAAGCAGTGCCTGCCTAAGGCTGGGGCTGAGTCCAGACGACAGAGAACCTCATTCCACACCCTCCACACCCACCACCAGGCAGGCAAGAACCAAAGAACAAGTGACACTGGTCTGGACTGGGGGAGAGGCAAGAGAATGATGAGGAGGAGGCTCCCTCTGTGCAGCAGGCATGAGGTAAAGCTGACAGTAGAGAAGAGACACAGAAAAATCTTTCTGGCACCCCAGCCCCATCCCTTAGCACACGGTGATGCTAATCAACAGAACAAATAAAAGGAAAACCGGTAAAGATTTAGCAGACCTGTGCAACACTATCGACCATCTCGACCCCACTGAGTTACTAGAACATTCCAAATGATGACATCAGAATGCACATTCTTTACAAGTCACATGGAATATTGACTAAGATACTCCATAAAACACACCTCAACTAATTTAAAAGATCTGAAATCATAGAAAGTATGATCTCAGACCATACGGGATTGTACCAGAAATAGACAACAGAAAGGTGTCTGGACCATTCCCAAATATCTATATATTGTGCACACCACGTTCAAGCAACCAAGGAGTCAAAGAAGTCACGTGAGAATTAGGAAAGAATTGGAATGGAATGGAAATGAAAACAAAACCCATCCATTTGTGGAATGCACAGAAAGCACTTAGAGGGAAATTATAGCATGAGCTGGTCACATTAAAAGATGAAGAAAGGTCTCAATTTGAAGGAAATGGATATCTTAACAATAATGAGCATCTCAGTGCATTTATTTAGGTTTTCTTTATTTTTTTTTACATTTATTTATTTTTTGACAGAGCACAAGTGAGGGAGGGGCAGAGAGAGAAGGAGACACAGAATCCAAAGCAGGGTCCAGGCTCTGAGCTGTCAGCACAGAGCCCTACACGGGGCTCAAACTCACAAACCGTGAGATCATGACCTGATCCGAAGGCGGACACTTAACCGACTGAGCCACCCAGGCGTCCCTAAAATTTCTAAAATAGAGGTCTTCACGTCTTACCATTAAGTTTTGAGTTTAAAAACAACAACAACAACACAAATGACCTTTAAGCATAAAATAGAGCTTTTGTTTTACTATGGAGTGTATTCCGATCCAAATAAAAAATACAGATTCACCTATTTGTTTTATCAAAAAATATTCAAATAACCACTAGAAGTGAGGCATTGTCAGTTGCTACTTATCCAAGAGGCAGAGCAGATTACCAGCCCCTTGAAGGCAGGAGAGTGTCTCTTTGACCTGATTTGAACAACCCTGAGTAGATTTTCCTACCTGGATGGGGCTCCCACGGAAGCATTTTAAAAGACTAATTATACCTCTTAGCTAAGCTTTCTTGTCCTTCAAGACTCTGCTCAAGTGACACCTTGTCTAAGAAATTGTCTCCAATGACAGCCAGTCATCCATGCTCGGCTAGAGCCTTACGTGTCCCCATGACACCCTGTGTTTACCTTTATCTTCACCAGTGATTGGGGTTGGGGGTGGGGGTTGTGAGTAACAGACTTGAGACATAGTAACTTAAACCCTCACTCACAGAAAAAACTGCCTGAAGGCAGGCAGTCTGGTGCTGGCATGGCGGCTCCACAAAGTGATCCATTCGTTCCCTCCTCTTGCTTGCTTTCTTTTTTTTTTCCCCCCTAACGTCTATTTATTTATTTAGAGAGAGAGCGCGCGCGCGCATGCGCACGTGAGCAGGGGAGGGACAGAGGGAGAATCCCAAGCAGGCTCCGCACAGCGTGGAGCCCCCAGCAGGACTCGATCTCACAAACCTGAGCCAAAATCATGAAGTCATGACCTGAGCCAAAATCAAGAGTCGGAAGCTTACCCAGCTGAGCCATCCAGGCGCCCAGTTCCCTCCTCTTTCTGCTCCAACATCCTCCCTGCATGATTTTCACCCTCAAGGTCACCACCTGATCCAAAATGGCAGCTGGAAATGCAGCCTTCTGGTCCACCTTGCAGACACCAGGAGGGGCCAAGGTACCAAAAATCCGTCGCACCCTTTGTGCAGTCTTCCCCGGGCACCCCACACAGCGTGTCCACGTGTATCTCTTTGGTCAGAAGCTAATCTGGGGCCCACACATGGGTAAAGAAAGCTTGGAGGTATAACCTCTGCCCTGGGTAGCAGTGTTCCCAGCTAAGTGTCAGGATTCTGTTACTCCCCGAAGGAGAAAATGGATACAGATAGGCATCGGGAAGTTCCTGCCAGCCGCCCTTAGTACACCATGTTATAACTGCCTGGTTGTCCGCCTGTGTCACAGAAACCGTATCCTGAGTGCCTAGAGCAGTGCCTGGCATACAGAAGGCACTGGAAAAAATTTTTCACTTTTGTGTTGAGGTTTATCACACATACACAAGTGCACTAACCTTAAATGTATGTGTATCTCAAAGAATTTTCCGCGTGTGTAACCACCACCCCAGTCAAGATGCAGTCCATTTCCATGACTGCAGACAGTTCCTTCTCACCCCTCTCAGTTAACTCCTCCCACAGGTGACCATTTCTGACTTCCCGCCCCACTTACCTGTTTTGCCTGTTCTTGAACTGCATATAAATGGAATCACGTGACGTTTTAACCAACTCTCTAGGAGTTCCTAGAGTTGCGCGCAATCCAGATTTTCTGTGTTAGTCTTTATTTCAAGTAGCCTGTGGTTATAAAAACATTCTTACCTTTTCGAATATTAGGTTCCTATCTGACATACTCAAATGCTGTCAGTAGGCAGGATGTAGTTTAATTCCCTTTGGCCTGCGATGCTTCCCACAATGAAGTTGTCTCATTTGATCTCCTTTTTACGTGACATATTTCTTAAAATGTCACCGCCAACCAGAAGCCCTCTGGTGCATTTTCAGGAGTGCCCGGGCGCTCAACACGCAGTCGATGGGGCTGGTATCGACAGTGGGACATAAACAAAACCTGGCGACGGAGACAAACAGATTCCAGGCTGGCCATCTGGGACACCTGCAGCTGGCCCAGCGTGATGCTGCGTGCCCGTCCAAACTGCCCAGCTGGAGGCTTCTCTGCCTCTGCCACTCCCACCATTGACAAGAAGGCATCACCCTCCTCTCGGGCAATCAAGCTCATTCTCTATTGGTCAGAAACAGTGACGTGGGCCCAGATTTGTTCATCGGGCCCGGCAGGACATGGCCAAAGCTTGGCGGAAGTGTAAGCGGCAGACGAAAGGTTGTCAGAGCCGGGCCTGACGGGAAGGCAGTGCCTCTTTATAGCAGAAGCGGAACATCTCCCCCATGGATGAACATGTCCCCATTCTTCCCGAAACTACCTCAGAAAGTTTGTCCTGTCACACGTCAGGCTTTGGGCTACAACCAGGAAGTTGACTGGAACAAGGGGCGGGAGGAGGGGACAGGAAGGAGAGAGGGCATAGGCGGCCGTGAGGGTGCAATCATTCCTATTAAGGTGGGGCAATGTGGACCTGTGGCAATGATGCCATTGTAGCCAGGGTGCTGGCTTCCCTCTTCCCTTCAGCCCTAGCATGCCCTCCAGCATGCCCCAGCATGCCTCCAGCGTCCCTCCAGCATGCCCCAGCAGATCCCTGGAGGACAGAGCCCAAGCCCTAGCCTCCAGCTCCAGGGCTCCCAGGTGATTATCGAGAGGCAGCCCAGCTCACCACCCAGGGCACAGTGGTAAATGGCAGGCTGGATCTTCTATTCCAGATACTTCTCCTGGCCTGGTCCCGAGGCTCCCCACCCCCCACCCCATCATTCTTTCTTCCTTTTACATGTTCTAGGGCCACAACTCAATTCAGCCTTATAGAGTGAGGTTGGAAAGAACTTGCCCTGGAGTCATCAACCCCAAAGGGCACTCACTGGACTGGGCTCAGGGGGCCATGCCACTCAACGGGTAGCTTCCCCTCTGGATTCGTACGCAGAGAAGTACGGTTTATCCACACTTGAGCAACAGTGTGTGAATGCCTCAGAAGGGGTCCAGATGGGCCACAACACAAAGATCTTAAGGGAGATAGAGGGTACTTGGCTTGTCTCACAAGTGACTCAGTCTCCTAAGTTCAACCTGGGTAATTCTCTGCATTTCTCTCACCAAAGATGAAAGAAAAAAGTTGTGTGTGTGTGTGTGTGTGTGTGTGTGTGTGTGTGTGTGTGTGTGTTTAATGTTTATGTATGTATTTTTGAGAGACAGAGAAAGAGAGTGTGCATAAGCAGGGGAGGGGCAGAGAGAGTGGGGAGGTGGGGACACAGAATCTGAAGCGGGCTCTAGACTCTGAGCTGTGAGCGCAGAACTTGATGCGGGGCTCGAACCCACGGACCGTGAGATGGTGACCTGAGCTGAAGCTGGATGCTCAACTGACTGAGCCACCCAGGCGCCCCAGGAAAAGAAGTCTGTATCTCCTCAAGGGTATTTGAAAACAGCACAGTGCAGCTCACCTTTCAAGACTCCTCAAACCTTGTTATGGGCTGAAGTGTGTCCCCCCCCAACACCCCCTTCCCATTCATATGCTGAAGTCCTAACCACCGCCCCCCCCCAGTACCTTGGAATGTGACTGTATTTGGAGAAAGGGCCCTTAAGGAGGTAATTAAGCTAAAATGAGGCCATTAGGGTGGGCCTTACCCAACCTGACTGATGTCCTTATAAGAAGAGACAGGGATATGGACACACTCAGAGGGAAGACATAGGAAGAAGATGATAAGCCAAGGGGAGAGGCCTCAGAAGAAACCAATCCTGCTGGCACCTTGACCTTGGACTTTCAGCTTCCAGAACCGCAAGGAAATAAATTTCTGGTGTTCAAGCCACTTAGTCTGTGATACTTTGCTATGGCAGCCCTAGTGAGCCGATCTCCTGTTAAAAAAACTTTTTTTTTTTTTTTTTATGTACCAATGTTCGGTTATAATTATGACAAATCTCTACCTTTTCTAAAACCCTGTATCACATAGCAGTCTCCCCTAAACTTTTTCCTGGCACATTTCCATACAAACATCTCTCCCGCATGAGAAAACGCCCCCATTCCACTGGAGACCCGCCCCAGAAAGCTTTGTCCCATGTGTCTGCGTAGAAACAGCAGCTCCCTTTCCTGGTAATTCCAACTATGAGGCCTGTATCATTCTGGGGGAAGGGTGAGTGTGCTTCACCACGGCGCCCTGGATGAGTTTGGTTTACTGCCTCCAAGTTGCAAATCATCGTTATACAGTTTAAAACAAACAGTTAGGGGCACCTGGGTGGCTCAGTCGGTTAAGTGTCCGACTTTGGCTCAGGTCATGCTCTCACGGTTCGCGGGTTCGAGCTCCCTGTCAGGCTCTGTGCTGACAGCTCGGAGCCCGGAGCCTGCTTCTGATTCTGGGAGTCCCTCTCTCTCTGCCCGTCCCCTGCTCACGCTCTGTCTGTCTCAAAAATAAAATAAACATTAAAAATAATTTTAAAAGAAACAACAGTAAAACACTTGTTATATTCTTCTTTTTCTTCTGTACTATTTGTTTAGGTGCATAAAGTGCATCTTCCTGCCTCTGGATCCCCAAAAAGCAGAGCCTGAGACAAGGGCTGTATTCAGGTATCTTAGAACAGGGCCCCAGGAAGTAAAAGCGAGGGACCGGGGAGAAAAGCTGAGCCAAGAGAGAGTCAACATAAAGTGGCATTATGGACTTGCTGACTTTTGTGGGTGATTACCCACGAGTTCATTTGGGAAGCCGTACGAGACATGTCTGGGACCGTACCTCTGGGTAAAGTAGGAGGAAAGCATTTATTTACTGGCTCCCAGCCACCACCGGTCACTTCTGTTCCATGGGGAGGGTGCTAACTTGCCTGGCTTCCCCATTGTGTATACACCACAGGCACAGGCGCTGAGTGGGTTCCCATGAGCCCCAAGTGGCTATATCCGAGCAGTCCTAGAACAAGAAGTGAGATGAATGAACAGGGCTGTCCAAAGGGTAAACAGTGCCTTGGAACAGATAGTTGTTGTAGGGCTCCAACTACGAAAACCATCTGATTTCAAAGTCTATTACAAATTTCATAGGCCTCCAGGAAATACAGTGATTTGCGGATGACAGTTTGGAGTAATGGGCAGAAAATAGGTACTTACACGTTTGTTTATTGTCCTGTCAATAAGTGTGAAGTGTTTTGCGGTGTCCAGGCACCGCCTCTTCCTGTTCAGGACCATGAACTCTCTCTTCCTGTTCGTTCCTGACTAATCATAATTGTGAGAAAAAGGTAGCAACCCTGTTATTACTTGTGATGCCACTGACTCCGTGGAACCTGTTTGCATCGAGACAATATAGACCTTCTTGCCTGTGCAGTTCCTTAATTCCATGTATTTAATGCTGGTTCCATCATTATTCATGATGGTGCATCAGCGTGGAGCCACCTGTGAATACCGGCTCACAGGGACTCTCTGCAGGGTTGTTAAAAGGCTTCATTGAGGTGACCATAAATTCACGGCTCACTCAGAGTATGCACGGAAATGTCCATGTAAACCCATTTCCTGGACACGCATGTTCAATTTGTCCTTCTAACTTAAAAAAAAAATTTTTTTTTCATTTACGTTTATTTATTTCTGAGAGACAATAAGACAGAGCATGAGCAGAGGCGGGGCAGAGAGAGGAGACACAGAATCCAAAGCAGGCTCCAGGCTCTGGGCTGTCAGCACAGAGCCCGATGCGGGGCTCGAACTCCTGAAAGTGCGAGATCGTGACCTGAGCCGAAGCCAGACGCTCAACCGACTGAGCCACCCAGGCACCCCTGTCCTTCTAACTTTTATAAGTAAATAGGACAGCACGTCTTCCAACCGTGTCCTCCCTGAACTCGTAGGGCCCTGATCTCTGCATCCCAGAGGGTAACCTCTTTGTTGCGTCCCCTGTTCCCTGCCTTCCGTTGCTTGCCATCGAACGGAGCAAATTGGGAAGACTGTGGAGGAAACCTGAGGAGAGTGGGACAGTTCCCACAAGGAGCACCTGTCTCTCACTCAGCAAGGCCTCAGAGTCACCTGGGAGGGCGGGATGTCACTACATCGATCAGAAGGGCTCATTGGCGATGAGGGCAGGGGTCTGGAAGTCAGAAGGGCCATCCCGGAGGACTGCCTTGTTGGAACCAAAGCGGAGATGGGCCCTGACATAACCCCGCAGGCTTAAGTCCTGGAGCCTTGGGATAGCTAGCTGACCCCCTTGGGTGGTGCACGTGTACGTTACCATCTGTGAGTATGTGTATGTGAGTGAGTGTGAGTGTTGTGTGTGCAGATGTGAGTGTGCACGTGTGTCTGGTGTATTTACGTGTGTGAGTGTGTGGATGTGTGGACGTGTGTGTCTGTGTGTGTGTGTGTGTGTGTGTGTGTGTGTGTGTATACACCATGGGAGACAGCAGGCCCCAGGCCCATGTGGGCTGTAACCCAGTTTGGGGAGCACTACGAAAGCTTCCTGGACGGAGAGAGCCCGGTGGGCACACCCTGAGGCCTGGACCAGAGGCACAGGTCCCGCGTGCCTGGACCCCGGGGTGGTACCGGGTGTTGGCAGGGACTGAGGTGGCACACTGCTGGCTTGGTGCCACAGGAAGCTGGTCAGAGCCCTTTGGAAGCGGTCGCGCCGGCAATGGCTCCAGGAAGAGGCAGCGAGGCTTAGGCGACCTGCTCCTGTGCACGGGAGGGCCTGAAAACCACCACGAGGGGTCATACTCCCTAAGGATAAGGGCCTTGTCTACTCATTTTCCTATCTGCCTCACGGCCTGCAGCGCAAGACTGAGGATTTAACAACAAGCCTCTCAGTAAACATTTCAATTTATTCCACCAGCCATCGAGAAATGTTTGCGGAGGGCCTGCCTCGTATATGCAAAGCAACACGAGGCTCCGTGAGGAGTAAAAGGAAACACACGACACGGTCCCGGGCTACGGGGACACTGGGTTAGCTGATTGCTCTGTTGAAGGACGCAGCCAGGAGTCCATCCCCTTCCCTAAGGGGCTTGGGAAGTGGCTTCTCAGTGGCTTCTCAGTCAGCTCGGGCTGCCGTACCAAAACACCACAGACCAGGGGTCACAAACACTCAACCCATAGCAAGTGCCCAATATATATTAGGGACTCAATAAATATTTGCAGAAAGAACAAATATTCATATTTGGAGCTTCAGACTACCCTGTTCAGAGAGAGTATGGACTCCTGGGGCATCCGGGTGGCTCAGTCAGTTGAGCATCTGACTTCAGCTGATCTCGCAGTTCACGAGTTCGAGTCCCACGTCAGGCTCTGTGCTGACAGCTCAGAGCCTGGAGCCTGCTTCGGATTCTGTCTCCCTCTCTCTCTGCCCTTTGTCCACTCAAGCTGTCTCTACCCATCAAAAAAAAAAAAAAAAAAAAAAAAAAAAACATTAAAAAAAAAAAAAGAATATGGACTCCCGTTTGGGAACCATAGTGAAGTCAACCAAATAAGCATGTAGGAAACATCACTGTGTGCCCACTCCTGGACTCGACACTGATTAGTACATGCAAAGCAATAGACAAGATTCATGGTCTCACGGAGCTGACAATCCCTCTGGGGAAAGAGAGAAATCCACAGAGACAATCAAATACCGGGTAAGATGTGAGTCTGAGAGCGTGATTTAGACCCTCAGGGTTACATGTCTGCGTGCCCCTCATAGCCCATCGGGCAGGCTGGTGTGCAAGTTCCCGGGTGTCTATTTAATTAGGAAACAACAAGAAAAAAAATCGGAGGTTACTTTATAGGAGCCTACACCCGGAGCCAGACCTTACAGACACAAATAAACAGAAGGTCTCTTTGGTGCCATCGGAATACCCCTTCCAGGACCTTGTGGATTTTGCAGGTGTGAGGTATAAGGACCTTCTTTCCAGCCGCTCAGGGTTGCTATACCAGCCCATACCGTGGCCAGCTCACCCTGGGCAATAAATCACAGCCTGAACCTTTGTCCCAGCGCCCCACGTTCACTATCAAAACGTACCTGCTCTCTTTCTTGTCAAATGGAATGAGAATCACCTGTTAATTAATACCAGGTGACTGAAGGGCACCCGGGGTGGCTCGGTCGGTTGGGCGTCCGACTTTGGCCCAGGTCATGACTTCGCAGTTTGTGAGTTCGAGCCCCACGTCGGGCTCTGTGCTCACAGCTCAGAGCCTGGAGCCTGCTTCGGATTCTGTGTCTCCCTCTCTCTCTGCCCCATCCCCACTCATGCTCTGTCTCTCTCTGTCTTAAAAATAAATAAAACATTAAAAAAAAAAAAATACCAGGTGACTGAAGACGTCTGCCTGAAGGCACCCTCTGCCCACGGCTAGGCTTTGTCCTCTGTCTGGAGAACCCTGGTTCTTGGGGAACACACTGAACGCCTTTCTCCTCACCCTGCCCCCCTCAAGACTGACTGGGAGTTTTGAGGAGGAGGTAGTCAGAGCCACTCTGAAAGGGCCACTCTAGAAAGCCCTGTCGAAAAATGATACTACCTTTCTTATTGCTTACAAAAGAAATCGGTATTTTGATTCCACCCTTAGAAATAAGACGTAAAATGCCAATGTTACTGATTAGGCTAATCTAAGGATCTATACGAATCATTTATAATCACAATCTTAGAAGTCTGAAGTTCTCCAGCCTGGCCTTACTTTAGAAGTCCCTGGGAGCTTTCAAAATATACAGATGCCTTGGCTGTGCCCTCAAATACTCTGATATGCGGTGGCTCCTCGGACATCGATATTTTAAAAAAGCAATCCTAGATGGCTCCGGTGTATAACCAAGGTCGAGAACCACAGTTCTAGACCCTCCCTGCCCTCACCCCGTGGCCTTATTCATGAGGAGGCAGAACCAGAGAAAGGGCATGTGACTTGTCCAAGGTCACAATGCCAGATGGTAGCCAAGCCAGCCCTAGAATCTCAGCCCCTTGATTCCTTTTCAGAACTCTTTCCTCTTTCCACGGCTATAAATGCTGGTGACAGTGCTCTCTCCCCAGCATAGTTTTTGAAAAAGGAAGGATGGGTGAAAGGCCAAGGGAGTTGGCTATCTGGAGGAAGGAGGAGAAGAGGCAGGTAGCCAGCAGGAAGAGGCCACGGTCAAGTTTGCCCCCCTTCACAAAGGAGAAGGCAGTGCTGACGGACAGCCACAGTAGCTTTTTGCATAGCCTCCACCGAAGGAAGAAGAAAGTAGTTTAGTGCTAAGATTACACTTTGTGGCCATTGTCACAGCCTCCACTGTTACCAGCTTTGCATCCCTGTGAATGTTACTACAGTCCCCAAACCCAGGCACAATTCCCAGCTCTGAAAAGGCAGCGCTGGGCTTGACCTGCTCCTTTCGCCTGCCCCGGGGAAAATTGCCGTGGACACAAATACAGCCACTCCCAGGGGACAATCATGCTGAAAGGGCCCTGTGTCTTAGAGGCTGCACATAATACCCAATTATCCCCTGGCGTCCCCAGGGAGAGAATGGAGAGGTGAGGGTTTGCAAAAGCCAGCAGCCCTCAAGGCTCCATTACGGGGACACTCACATAGCCTCCTTTCTCCAAACACCACAGCAGGTCATGGGGACACCGGGCAACAGAAGTACCTCTTTGGGACTTGGAGAACAGCCTCTCTTCCTGCCCTGGCCCAGCCAGAGAACCCCAACTTCCATTCCTAGCTCTAGAAACAAAGATGGAGGGCGCTGATGCGGAAATTCAGTATCACATGGGAGGTGCTTTCCGGGCCATCTCTGGGGGGGCTTTGGACAAGACCCATAGAAAAGTCCAAGCGAGGAGGGTCTGCTCTCGTCCAAAACCGCTCTGTGTTCCATGGACTTTCTGATTGCCGCCTGCCCCGGGACCTCTAGGGCTTTCTCTCAACATCCCCAACTGCCTGTTCTGCTCCCCAGGCTCTGCCTGTCTTAGGCTATTCTCTCTGCTGCGTCGCTGTCTTTCTGCTGACACACCAGCAAGTCCCTGAGAGCCGGAAACACACTAGCTTTGCTTCCCCACAGCTACGAACACAGTGCTGAGACCACAATCAATCCAGTGCGATGGATATTTCTGGATTGAAAAAGGAGACGGTTCCTTGTTTCCAAGTTTGGACCTCTGGCCTTCATTTCACTCCCTTTTTTGCCACCACCAGAAAATGTTGAATTTTTGAAAATGCACATACAGCTCATGCAAAGCATTTATTCTTCCATCTCGCAAGTATTTGGAGCAGGGAGTACCCTGTAGTGTTTCAGACAATGGAGTCCTAAGGCCCGGAGGTTGAGTCCAAATTCTACAGCTTAATCTCTGGCTTACGTCGGGCAAACAATTTCACCTTCTCAAGCCTCAATTTCTTCATCTGTAAAATGGAATTAATATTAGTGCCTTGGTCCTTGAATTTGGGGGAAGATTCAATGACATAATGCAGGCAGTGCTCTTAGCATGCCGCCTGGCTCCTGGTAAATGCTAGATAAAAGTGAAATACTATTATTTATTGAGCACCTACATATCTTTTGGGCAGTGTGATGCGAGGTGCTGGGCATACGAAGGAGAATAAAGCAAGTATATGGCCTTAAGACTTGCAACCTGGGGGAAGGAGGACCCACAGAGGATCATCAGAAGGCAGTGTTGTCCCTGCCACATACGGATCTGCAGGGGGTATTTAGGGAGCCCAGTGCAAGGAACCCAAGCAGACTTGTAAAGGATGAAGAGGAACCCACGGGCTCACCTGCCTCTGGCCCGCGACCAGGCACGTGGCAATGTCAGTCCCCGGGGAGCGGGGGGTGGCCTGCACCAAGGCAGACCTTGCAGGAATGAATGGCACCGCCACGGGACAAGAGGGAGGCTCTGTGCTCACCTCTGGAGGCAGACAGCCCTGAGCTCCGTCCCAGCCTCCACCTCGTGGAAACCTCACAAGCTAATAGCAACTCTCCAAGCCTTTCTTTCCTCCTTTATAAAATGCGACTAGCAGGGCTACCTCGTAAAGGTCCTGTGAACAATCAGGCATGTAGTAAGTTTCTCACATACTCAATGTTCGAGAAAAGTTCCTTGCTACGATTGGCTGTATTGTTGCCATTACCAGGATGGCCGCTGTGACCCAGTTCGCGAGTTTTCTGTACCTTGTACCAGACATTTCGATGGCTGTTGGAGACCCTAAGGCAAAGAAGACATAGCACGTGTCCTATGGGTACCTTGTAGTTTAATGGCAGAAGGGCACAAAAAAGATTTTTTAGAAATGTTTATTTGTTTTGAGAAAGAGAGAGAGAGGCAGAGAGAGAGGGAGAGAGAGAATCCCAAGCAGGCTCTGCACTGTCAGCACAGGGCCCGATGTGGGGCTTGATCTCATGAACCGTGAGATCCTGACCTGAGCCCAAATCAAGAATTGGACGCTTAACCGACTGACCCACAGGCGCCCTAGGGGACAAATAAGATTTTAGGTCACAATTCAGGGGCTGGGTCCTACGGTAGTGGTAAGCACAAGAGATGTGTGGAAACCCAGAAGGGCATTTAATCCACTTTTGGGGGCATTTAATCCACTTTTAATCCAGCTTGGAGGCAAGCTGTTAATGGCTTCTTCAGGACGAGGCTCGTGAGTTGAGTCCTAGGGGATGCAAGGCAGAAACGCCATGGGGTGGAGGGAAAGAAAAAAAATAATGGCTGAGGGAAGAACATTCCAGGCGGTAAGAACGAGGACATGATTAAGACTACTGGCGAGTCTAACCCACAGGCTATCCTGGCAATAACAGGGGGGAAGTGTGGCTTGGTGACCAGGGTGCCATCTGATTTGAAGGCTATGCCAGCACAGCAGCATTCAATAACTAGCTATTAGTGGATGTGGCAGAACATGCTGGTCGCCTACCAAGTGCCCATGCTTCCCTTCTTCCTCGACAGCAGGACTCGTGTGTGGAGTGGGACCAACGCCCAGGTAAAAATCCATTTCCCCGACTCTTGTGCAAATAGTGGTGGCCAATGAAGTGTATGCAGAAATATATACTTTTCTTACTTTTTATAATAACAAATATAAACGTACGCAAAAGCAGAGAAAATAGCATCAGAACCGCCGTGCACCCTGCGCGTAGTTTATAGCTATCAACATTTTGCTGTTCTTGTTTCATTTATACTTCCAATCCTCATGTCTTTTTTTCTTACTCTAGATTATTATTTTTTTAATTATGATTATTCTCTGCAAAGACAGCAGAGATCCCAATGTGGGGCTTGCACCCACAAACCAAATCATGAGATCGTGACCTGAACTGAAGGCAGACCCTTAACGGACTGAGCCACCCAGGCACCCTTTTTCTAGACTATTTTATTTTATTTTTTTTAATTTTTTTTTCAACGTTTATTTATTTTTGGGACAGAGAGAAACAGAGCATGAACGGGGGAGGAGCAGAGAGAGAGGGAGACACAGAATCGGAAACAGGCTCCAGGCTCTGAGCCATCAGCCCAGAGCCTGATGCGGGGCTCGAACTCACGGACCGCGAGATCGTGACCTGGCTGAAGTCAGACGCTTAACCGACTGCGCCACCCAGGCGCCCCTAGACTATTTTAAAACAAAGGCCAGAGGTTATATTATTTCCACCTATCAATATTTCAGTATATCTCTCCAAGAAATACTTTCTGTCTCAACATAACCACAACACCAGCATCGGACCTCACAAAATTAACAATAATTCCCTAATATCATCTAATATGCAATCTGTACTTCTTTGGGAAATAGTGTTAAGGGACTGACTTGGCAGAGAAGCAGGTGTCTGTCCCTTTGCCTTTCCTCCCATGCCCCTGCTGTTAGGTGACATTCAGGTGGCTAGAGCCCAAGTGACCACTTTGTGACCACGAGCCAACTTTGAGATGCACTTGGAGAAGCCATGCACTCTGGGAGGTGGAGCGTAAAGAGGGGGCAGAGCTGGGGCTCTGATCGACGTGGAGCTACTACTCCAGCATGAGACTGCCTGATTCTGGACGTTTCTTGTTTCCCAATCTTGCTTCTTAAAAATGAATAGACTTTACTTTTTGAGCCATTTGGGGTTTACAGAAGAATCAAGCAGGAAGTACAGAGTTCCCATATCTGCCCTCCCCCACAGTTTCCCCTGTTAGTAACATCTTGCATTTGTTATAATTGATGAACTGATATCACTCATTGTTATTAACTCAAACTCACCGTTTACATTAGAGTTCACTCTTGAAGGGGGACATTCTATAGGTTTTGACATATATATAATGACTTGCATGTGCTATTATAGCATCATGCGGAGAAATTTCGCTGCCCTAAAAGCTCCCCCCACCCCTTTTTAGGGATGAGTAGATGCTCCGAAACCATTGATCTTTTTATTGTTTTCCTGTAGTTTTGCCTCTTCCAGAATGTCATATAGCTGGAATCATCTGGCCTTATCCAATCGGCTTCCTTCACTGAACAATATATATTTAAGGTTTCTTCATATCTTTCTCGATAGCTCATTTTTTTTTGGCGCTGAATGATCATCCATTGCCTGGATGTACCACAGTTTATTTATCCATTCACCTCCTGAAGGACATCTTGGTGGCTTCCAAGTTTTCCCAATTATGAATAAAGCTGCTATAAACATCCATGTGCGGGTTTTTGTGTGGACATAAGTTTTCAGTTCTTTTGGGTAAATACCAAGGAACATGATTGCTCGATCACATGGGAAGGGTGTGTTTAGTTCTGTAAGAAGCTGCCAAACTGTCTTCCAAAGTGGCTGTACCAACTTTTTCTTTTAATGTGAGAGAAACATCCCTATCATTTCTGAGACCGCTGTAATTTGGGTCGCTGTTATTCGCAGCTGAATGCAATTCCTCACTGATATACCGGGAAGGTGCCTGCTGAGTGCTGATTACCTGGACAGAAAGCTTCTACCAACACACAAGGTGTCATCTCAGCCAAAAAAAAAGCCAGTAGTAACTGCTCATCTAGCCATGTGTTATTTTCCGCTGACATTTCTCCTTCTTTTTCATGAGAAGGTCAGGAGAGACTGCCAAGTGCATAACAAATCCGTGGTTCTCTCCTCTTCTAGCTCTCTCCTAGCATTAGCAATACAAGAAAAGATTCCAGCTTGTCTTGGCTTGTTATTTCTGTCTTGTTAAGGAGTTTTCAAGTGATTCCTTCTTCTGGTGGGTGCTTACAAACCATTTGCTTAATAAGCCATTCCACATGTCTTTTGGCATTTCTCTGGTCCTTCACAATGTCACCAAGATTAAGGATAGTGGTGTAATAGTTGAGTCTACAAATCTTTTTGTAGTTGGAATCCTCAAATGCTGAAGTGAGCAAATACTCCCCACTATGATTACCCAGTAATCAAAATCATTTTAGCAACTTGATTTGGCTTCGTGCTGTGCAATAGTTGTGTTCTGGGGGAGCTATATATACATCACATTGTTATAAATTAATTCCTGTTTTAAGTGAATGGGGAAAACTTGTCACAGAAGAGGATAATTCAGTGAATCTTTCTATAAAGCAAATAATTCCACTATATGAATAATCTCCCTCTAATTTAGCTCTCTATGAATATGAGATGTTCAAATATTAAGGGTTTTTTTTTTTACATATGGAGATTATAGCTGAACATTTGGTTGTATTCAATTCCTTTTTTCTCTTTCACATTTATTTTCATTATTGTCTTCATTGTTGTTTGTTGGCGTCACCAGGAAAGGCACTAAATTTTAGAAATATATGAAAAGAACTGCATTACTGGAGGTTGTCTTGTCCCTCCAGAAGCAGATCTTGTTTGGTGTTGAGGAATCTTATAACCTCCTTCAATGTCCACCTTCAGTGGTATATAATAATGACTTGCTTATATGGCCTTGGGCAAGTCATCAATTATAGAACCTCTCTGGGTCTCAGTTTCTTCGTCTGTAAAATGGGAATGATAGAGCTAGGGTAAGAATCAAGTGAGATAAGTAACATAGACTGCTGTGATGGTTAATTTCATGTGTCGACTCCACTTGGCTAAGGGACGCTCAGAGAGCTGGTGAAACATTACTTCCAGGTGTGCCTGTAAGGATGTCCCCAGAAAATAGTAGCATTTGATTTAGTAGACTGAGTAGAAAGTGATCCTCACCAATGTGGGAGGGCATGATCCAATCTTCTAAGGGCTTGAAGAGAATAAAAAGGCAGAGGAATGGAGAATTCTGTCTCTGCTTGAGCTTGGATGTCCATCTTTCCCTGCCCTTGAACATCAGTGTCCCTGCCTCTCAGGCCTTCAGACTTGGACTGAATTATGCCACTGGGTTTCCTGGGTCTCCAGCTTGTAGAGGACAGATCCTGGGACTTCTCAGTCTCTATAATTGTGTGAGCCAATTCCTATAATAAATCTCTTTGTCTCTCTCCCACTGTATGTGTATGTGTATATCATATATATATATATATAGTACATATATGTACATATATGTGTGTATCTTTACATATGTATATTCTGTGTATGTATTTATATGGGTGTCTATATGTATGTGTATATATATGCGTGTACACACACACACACACACACACACACAATTGGTTCTCTTTCTCTGGAGAGCCCTAATAGCAAATATGAGTACTGACCACATACAGTGTGTTCAGTCACTGTCACCTATTATAATTGCTGTTGGTAGAAGTGTTGTTAGGGACACCTGGGTGGCTCAGTCGGTTGGGCGTCTGACTTCGGCTCAGGTCATGATCTCACGGTCCATGAGTTCGAGCCCCGCATCGGGCTCTGTGCTGACAGCTCAGAGCCTGGAGCCTGCTTCTGATTCTGTGTCTCCCTCTCTCTGTCCCTCCCCCACTCACGCTTTGTCTCACTCTCTCTCTCAGAAATAAATAAACATTAAAGAAAAAAAAAAAAGAAGTGTTGTTAAATGGTGGGATTAGGTAGGCCCTCTCCTTCAAAGATAACTGTGATCACCTCACACCCATTAGGATGGCCACTATCAAAGGGAAAAAAAAAACCAGCAAACGTTAAAAAAAATTTTTTTTAACGTTTATTCAGTTTTGAGAGAGATAGAGCATGCGAGAGTCAGGGGTGGGCAGAGAGAGTGGGGGACAGAAGATCTGATGCAAGCCCATCCCAGGGATTGAACTCACAAACCATGAGATCATGACCGGAGCCAAAATCAGATGCTTAACTGACTGAGCCACACAGGTACCCCAAACGGCAAATGTTTTTTAATAAATGTTGGCAAGAATGTGGAGAAATTGGAATCCTTACGCATTGTTGGTGGGAAAGTCAAATGGTGCAGCGACCATAAAAAATGGTATGGTCGGCCCTCAAAAAACTAAAAATAGAATCACCATAGGATCCAGCAATCCCACTTCTGGGTGTATGCCCCAATGAATTGAAAGCAAGGACTCAAAGAGATTATTTGTACATCCGTGCTCATCACAGAGCTATTCACAAGAGCCAAAAGGTGGAAGCAATCCAACTGTCCATCACTGTATGAATGGATAAGCAAAATGTAGTATATAAACACAATGGAATATTATTCACCTTTAAAAAGGAAGAAAATTCTGCGTAGGTTGCAACATGAATGAACCTTGAATGAATGCACGTCACGTCAAGTGAAATAAGCCAGTCATAGAAGGACGAACACTGTAGGTTTCCACTTATGTGAGTCCTAAAAAAATGGGGGTGCCTGGGTGGCTCAGCTGGTTGAGCGTCCGACTTCAACCCAGGTCACGATCATGCTGTTCGTGGGCTCGAATCCTGCATCAGATGCTGTGCTAACAGCTCAGAGCCTGGACCCTGCTTCGGATTTTCTGTCTCCCTCTCTCTGCCCCTCCCCTGCTCATTCTCTGTCTCTCTCTCTCTCAAAAATAAATAAACATTAAAACAATTTTTTTTTTAATTTAAAAAGTGGAGGAGAAAACCCCTGTAATTCCATACTTGGGGGTTTTCTATAGCTAGGAAATGGGGATATATCGGGTGGAAGGAGAAAGTAGGGAATGGAGAAGTGGACCACGAGGACAACCTGGAATGTTCTTTCGGGGAAATGAACGCCTGCCATAGCTGACCTGCTTGCATTTTGCAAGTATCCTTGAAGCTAATTCCACGGCCCAGTGGCTTCATGAAGCACAGCATAGGTTAAGACCTGTATCTGGGTAACTATAGCTTCCAGAGCTAGGCCCTGCCCAAGAGGCTGGGATTCAAAAATTACAACTCAATCAAGAGCAAAAGAAGGGTTCACTAGTGCTGGCTGAGTAATTAAATTACAAGGTGATTATTAGTCTGCTCAGGCAAAAATATTACATCTGAGTAGTTTAAGTAGCCTAAAACTAAAACTCCTCCCAGGAAAAAAAAAAAACCTCACTAAATTAATGCCATTTTCTACCAATTACAGATGCCCTCCAGTGACTACAAGGTTGCCATGGCAACATGCCCGCTGAAAGGGTATGTTTGATAAGGCCTGAAATAAAGTATTGCAGAAAAGGAACATTTCACCTCTTATCTCTGTGTCAGACCAAAATTGTTTTCCAGGATGGGGGACAGGCCAGCTGTCCCCAGTCTGCTCCTCTTTCTTCTGTGGCCCATCTGAGGTTTCAGACTGGCCAACCCTGCAGGGAGAAGGACATCCCCAACATCTCCCCATATAGCTCCCTTCCCCTGGGATGGCCTCCAATTCAACGTCAGCCAAATGGCACCTTTCCCTGTTTTTCTGAAAGCTTCCTCCGCTGCCTCCTCCAAGCAGGCTTCCCTGATGAACTGGCAGTCCAGTGATCTCTAGACCAGATTCAATTCCATTGCTTAGCTCTGTCCATTTTAGATTTTACAGAAGTTCTTTTAAAACTTCGGCAGAGCCCCTATTTGGGCTTAAGATGGAACAAAATAAATTGAAGGGTGTCTAATGCTCTTTATTCAAGTATCGAACTTGATCAAAATCAGCCAACGCCTGGGAAGGTGGTCATAGCCAATAATGCTGCGAACCACACTAATAACCATAGATGTATTCCAGGGAAGTTGCTGGCAAAGCACAATTTGTCAATGAGATCTGATGTCGGATGCACCAGATGAGCTCTATTTAAAGAAACTATGGTTACTCCTTTTGTAAGAGGGATAATCATCTCATAAAGTGTCTTTTGTGTAAACTCCTATTTTCGTGTATTAGGTATATTTTAGAATTTAAAAAGCTGTCTCAAATCCTTTCTGGAAAGAGTGGAGTATAAACAAATTTGATCATCAATTTTTTCAAAACAGAAAAAGAGGTGGGGCGTGGGCACTTGTGTCTCCACATGGGTGAGAGAGGAACAGAGTGTCTGCTTCTAGGGCATCCAGAAGACTACTCCTTATTCCCCGGCTCTACCGACAGTGAAGTGAGGATTACTGGGTTCGTGGTTCAAGCCACAACGAAACCCAGGGTCTGGGGCACCCTCCACTTGAAAACAAAATCTGACATGGGATGCCTGGGTAGCTCAGTCGATTCAGCGTCCGACTTTGGCTCAAGTCATGATCTCACCGGTTCCTGAGTTCCGACCCCCACCCCCCACCCCATCCGGCTCTGTGCTGACAGCTCAGAGCCTGGAGCCTGCTTCAGATTCTGTGTCTCCCTCTCTCTCTGCCCCTCACCCACTTGCACTCTGTCTCTCTCTCTTTCTCAAAAATAAATAAACATTAAAAAACCCCAAATCTAACTGCACTGCTGAGGGTCATAGAATAAAGTCCAAATTGATCCCATTTTCACCCCACATCCCACACAGCCTATCCCAGTATAACAACAAAAACACCAATAATAAGCAAAAAATAAAACCTATATTTCATTGAGCCCTTACGATGTGCAAAGTGCTTTGTAAACATAATCTCACTTAATCCTCATAACAAGGTACCGAGGTAGGCACTATTATTTCCCTGTTTTGTAAATTTTTTAAAACTGTTTACTTGTTTTTGAGAGAGAGAGAGAGAGAGAGAGAGAGGGAGAGGGAGAGCATGCGCACAATGGAGGAGGGGCAGAGAGAGAGGGAGATACAGAATCCAAAGCAGGCTCCAGGTTCTGAGGGGTCAGCACAGAGCCTGACGCAGGGCTGGAACTCACAAACGGTGAGATCATGACTTGATCTGAAGTCGGACGCTTAACCGATTGAGCCACCCAGGCGCCCCTATTTCCCCATTTTGTAGAGGACACAGAAGTTCAGAGCCCTGGAGTTGTCCAAGGCTGTCACCTGACTATAAAAGGTGGCAGCCACATTCCCACTCTGGTCTGTCTGTCTCCCAGGTCCAGGCTCAAAGCAGCTCCACATTACTCACCTCCTGGACCTCCTCCCTCCTCCTTCCCTTTGCTCACTTCTGCCCTCCTCTTGCTCATTTCCATGTATGAACCCCATGCTGTCTGCCCTTCCCACACGCTTCTCATGCAAATCACACTCAGGCCTCAAAGGCAGACTCAGGTCCCACAGCTGGGAAACTTCCCCTGACACTCCGGCTGTGAAGACATCCCTTTCCATGAACGATCATTCCATCTGTATCGTATACCTGGCGTGTCTCAAGGTTTAAAATTACACTATCATTTCTGTCTAAAGTGTGTCTTTCCTTCTGAACTAAACTGTGGGATCCCGTAAGCCTAGTTTAATGCACATTACTGTCTGTGCTTGCCATCCACGATCCCTAACTTAGAGCAAACACTTTATAGGCACTAAATAAACACTTGGGTTAAAAAAAAAAAAAAGGCTAAGTTATTTTTCAAGCGGTGCCTATAAAGACTTTTTAATAACACAGAAAATGTGTGTTTTAAATGTTATTAAGTGGCTAAAGCTGGATGTGAACATGCATAAGCAGTGCTGTCTCAACTATTACAATTATACATAGCAAATCAACTGTTTAAAAGACGAAATATAAAAACTACTGGGGTAATAAATAAGTCAAGGAAGGAATTCAGATTTAACTGGCTGTATCTTCATTGTTTGCTGCAATCATTTGATTACTAACAAATTGGGAAACGTGACAAACATTTAAAATCCAAGATACGATACGTGTCCCGAAACGAGCCACTGGGGTGCCAGAAGAAAGTGTTGTGAAATTTATTGATATTGACTTTTATATTAAATATAGGCAAAAAATATATAATCTTCCCTAAGAGCAAAAAGACTTGTGAACCATTAACTCATAAAAAATTTTATTACCTAAAAATATCTATTTCATCTTTATGGGCAAGTGGGTGGGGGTATTAAGAGCCCACTTATACATTACACTGAGTAATGTATACAATTGTTGAATCGCTATATTGAACACCTGAAACTAATATAACACTGCATGTTAACTATACTGCAATTAAAATTAAAAACTTAAGGGGCGCCTGGGTGGCTCAGTCAGTTAAGCATCCAACTCTTGGTTTCGGCTCGGGTCATGATCTTGAGGTTCGTGGAATTGAGCCCTGCATCAGGTTCCATGCTGACGGCACAGAACCTGCTTGGGATTTTCTCTCTCTCTCTCTCTCTCAATAAACAAACAAACAAACACTTTAATTTTATGTTAAATTACTTATTTAAATTTCAAGAGTCTATTTTAGTAAATATAATAGCCAGTTAGCTAGATAACTGACAAACATATATTACAGACGAAAAAATATCTTTTGACTGAGGAGGTGTATGAACAGAGACCATTCTTCTATGGCATAGAATCATTTGGGGCATCAGATGTACACGAACAAATGCACACACATGTCCGAAGTCTCAGTTTAAAAGAAAAAATACCACTCATTATAAATGCAGCGGTGAGGAAGGATGACGTTTCCTACAACTGGAGAAGAGGTGTTCGCTGGAAACTTAGAGAAGGTGGATCCAGGTGTTCCGGATGAGGGGCTGTGACTAATCTCCTTGGCTCTGAGGTCCACAGCCCTGCCTGGACCACCCACCTGCTGGCTGTATTCCCCCCCCTCACCCCCCCGCAAATTATGTCACTCGTCCTCTGTTCCTTCTACTGTAAAAGTCGCCTTGTCGAAGAAATGAGGTAAAATGCTTCTTGTTGCCTGGCCAATAGTAATTACTCCATGAATACATTGGCTATCGCTTTGAAAAGGGGGAGTCAGGGACCATGGAAGGTTCAGGGCCGAACTAGTCTTCAGACATTTCAGAATAAGATTTAGGAGACCGGAATTATAAAGTAGTTGAAGAGGGAAACATCTAGGCTAGAAAAAGGAAGGGCATCTTCAGGAGGGGGCATTCCCAGTGAGTGACAGGGATCACACTGGCCAAAACTCAGATCCGCGCTCTCGGACTGTTCTAGATGTGGGTCTTTGGATTAAGAAGATCAGAAACCCACTCAACCTAGCACAAATGAAAGGGAATTACTAGAAGGATACAGAGGCATCAGGAATCTGACAGAGGTATAACAGACTGTGAATCAGAAAACCAGGAACTGATTCTGGTAATGCTAGACATCTGTCTCTCTCTTCCCCGCTCCACCAACCCCTGCTTACTCATTTTGCACCTGACCCACCAAGGCTACACGTGGGAAAAGAAGGGGGAACCCAATGAACAAAGGTCTCTCAGCCTCTTCCTGCAGACTCTTGCAAGAAGGAATCTGATTGTCTCAGTTCATCCCCTGGAGCCTGGGCCACCTAAATCCAGGCCTTCTGGTCCCTTGGATCCAGTGTGTCCCTTTGATCCAAGAAGCCTGGCTGACCCTCCCAGGGTAAGTATGGCATGGTTTTTCCAGAGGGTAGCCTGACAATGAAACTTATTTCTTGCAGAGATGTAGGGGTGTATCTCTGCTCAGGTCATCATGCACGAGGCCACCATGTGGATAAGGAACTCATGCTTGTGAGGTCTGACCTTGAACCCTGAGGGGCTTGAGGAATGCCGGACTATTCTTGGGCTTCCTGTACTGTCCCTGAATCTTGTAAAACAAGATCTACTTGTCTTACACTCCCTCACGGGGTTCAGGGCTTTGTGTAATAGATGCGACAAACGCCTCCTGTCCTGCTGGAATTAAACAGCTGGAAATGCATCCTTTTTTACTTTACAGCTGCTTTTACAAGCTGGACTGCAAACTTCTTGAAGATATCACTTCAGGTGTGGAAATAACCTGGGAGATGGTGGAGTCCACCCTTCCCATGTTACAGGGGTGGCAAGTAGGCTCAGGGGAGAGGAACGTCACCCAGCCGGATAGGGTCACACCGTGCTCCTTGCCATGCCTTACACATGGCATGCTCCCCATAAGTACCCCTGGATTTAGTTCTTATTTAGCATTCTGCTTTTTATGAGCTCAGTCGTTCCCTACTGTTACTCTCCCACCGCTAACTCCAGCCCTAGGGGATCACTTTCCATCTGCCTTTCAGACGTTGGTCCTTGGGGTTGTGTCGTGGAAGCTGAGGTGAGAGGCGTGGGTGAAACACAACCCGGTTCCATCAAGTCATTATCTCTGCAGGCCAACACCACAGTAACAGAGCACAGGCACGAGGCTGGTAACTTCCTTCCTTCTGCGGGGCCAGTGGCCGTCACCCTGACACATGATGAACCTAGTCTAGTTTCCACCTAAAGACATATCTTCTGCAGCATCTCCCAGGCCGATGCTCCGCAACAGGGATTTGGGCCACTGCTGACCTCCTCCCTGCCAGGCCTGCTTTCCTCCCGGACGCCTCCTCTGACCATGCCAGCCCACGGAAGCCTTGCTCACTTAAAATCACCCTCGTGCAGCGTAGCACATTGTCATTTTCCCCGATATCACGTGGGTGCCAGGCTGGGCTCCTCAGCTTCTGAAGGCAGGTAACCTCTCACCCCCACCCTGCACTCTGGTGGGCACCCACTGGGTCTTCCAGTCAATGTATTGACCGATAGAGGAAAGGCGGGTAGGCAAGGAGTAGGAATGAGAAGAAAGGAGGCTATTGCTTTTTGCTAGCACCTTAAGCAAATGTGAATTAGGAAAAGCAACTGCTTAAAACAGAATCATCCTGACTCGTAAGGTGTAGGCTATGTGGTGACAAGTGAAACAAAGGCAAGTTCTTGGCAACTCAGATCTGCTGCAATAAAACCCATTCCAGCGCCCATTCGTGAACTCTGCCCCCAGCAGCAGCTCTGACCTAAGCCTGCAGGCTGGGCATAAGATCAGCTACAGAGCAGAGAAGGAAGGACGCCGGGTGAGGACCACGTAAGCCCTAGGCCTCCCATTCTGGGAAACGTGGGCCTCAGGGTCCCACAGTATCTTCCTCGCAGAGACCCCCATTCGGGCCCGGAATCTCCATCATCAGAGGCCCTTTCTTTCTTTTTTTTTTTTTTAATTTTTTTTTTAACGTTTATTTATTTTTGAGACAGAGAGAGACAGAGCATGAACGGGGGAGGGTCACAGAGAGAGGGAGACACAGAATCTGAAACAGGCTCCAGGCTCTGAGCTGTCAGCACAGAGCCCGACGCGGGGCTCGAACCCACAGACCATGAGATCGTGACCTGAGCCGAAGTCGGACGCTTAACTGACCAAGCCACCCAGGCGCCCCCATCAGAGGCCCTTTCAGAGAGCTCTCCATAAGAAGACAAACCCGTAGCTGCTGCAGGAGCAAATAAAAGGCTATCTTATCCTACATGAAGGAATGTTAATCAGACTGGAGGTAAAGAGAGACTGAGGCTCAGGTGACCCGGGGAACAGGGGGCAAGCGTGGATAGGCAGGGGAGAAGCGGTGCGGGAGCCCAGCACACTGCCCACAGAAGGCACCTTGGGTGGGGTGACACATTACAGGGGGTCCTTGGGCAGCAGGGTCGGGGGTGTGAGGGTTAAGAGAGCTGGGCCAGTGGGGGGTGAGGACTAGAACCCAGGGGGGTAAGGTTCCTTGAAGACAAACCTAACTTATTCACACATGAAGATGAGTC